>NW_026652295.1:16632091-16640907 GCF_009828535.3 Hylobates moloch | reverse complement strand
AAATTTAATATATTTATATATATAAAATTTATATATATTTATTTATATAAATAAAAAGCATAATAGAGTAATATAAGTTTAAAACTCTGTGGATGATCAGCAGATTAGAAACTGAAGAGAGTTATTAGTTAACTAGAAGATATCCAAACTGAAGCTCAGAGAGGCTGAGATAGATACCATAAGAAGAGGCTAAGAGTCAAGGAAAAAGGGCTGGGTGCTGTAGCTCACGCCTGTAATCCCAGCACTTTGGGAGGCCTAGGCGGGCGGATCAGAGGTCAGGAGATGGACACCATCCTGACTAACATGGTGAAACCACGTCTCCACTAAAAAATACAAAAAAAATTAGCCAGGCGTGGTGGCAGGCGCCTATAGTCCCAGCTACTCGGGATGCTGAGGCAGGAAAATGGCGTGAACCTGGGAGGCAGAGCTTGCAGTGAGCCGAGATCACTCCATTGCACTCCAGCCTGGACAACAGAGCGAGACTCCGTCTCAAAAAAAAAAAAGAAAAAAAAAGTATCTTGAGTATTTTTAGAAAAGCTCAATTGTAAACTTAGAATAATATACTTTATGAAACTATATTCAAGACTTAATTAAAAATCATTACATTTTATTTTTATTTTCTGTTTTTGAGACAGAGTCTGGCTCTGTCACCCAGGCTGTAGTGCAGTGGCACAATCACAGCTCACTGCAGCCTCAATCTCCTGAACTCAGGTGATCCTCCTGCCTCAGCCTCTTCAGTAGCTGGGATTACAGGCAAACAAACACCACCACTGATTTTTTTTTTTCTTTTTTTTAGAGAGAGGGTATTGCTATGTTGCCCAGGCTGGTCTTTAACTCTTGGCCTCAAGTGATTCTGAAACCAACCCAATAGTCGCAAAATAGTTTTTTTGTTTGTTTTTGGTTTTGGTTTTTTGGACAAAGATAGATATTGACTCTGGTCTTAAAGCTTGAAGCTTACATTTGTTTTATCTGAGTTCTTTCCTCAGGAAGGGACCTTCAGGCCTCTCCAAAAAGTATAGAACTGAAACTCACCAGATGACCACATCCAGACAAAGAGATGCCAGATCCCTCATTCATCATGATTGCTTCCTTGCCCCTCCCTAGTTCCTGTTTTCTTATACATTGTTACATTTGTTCCCTGCTATGTAAATCCCCTATCTGCCCCAACAGTAACATACTTAGGAGTCCAACTCTCCCCATGGGGCCCAAGCCATGACCCCGGCATGAGCAACCTTAATAAACAGCTTGCCTCCGTCTTCCTCAAAAAATGAAACTGTCTTTCTTAGGACTAGCAGGTTTCTTTAGAATATGGATTCCCAACTTTGCCCTCCTGGCTCGGCCCCTCTACAAAGCAGCCAAAGGCCCCCTCAGTGAGCCCCTAAGCCCCACACACAACATACTTCCCAGTTTCTGTAAACTCCAAACTGCTCTCGTCACTGTACCTGCTCTGTCCTTACCTGACATCTCCCAACCCTTCGTTCTCTATACCACCGAAAACCAAGGAATAGCTCTCAGGGTCTTAGGGCAACAAAAGGGAAATCCTCCTTCCTTTGCCCCTGTGGCATACCTCTCTAAAGAATTAAACAACACTGTCAGAGGGTGGCCAACCTGTCTTAGAGCATTAGCAGCAGCGGCTGTTTTGGCTCTGGAAAGTAACATTTGGCCAAAACACCACCGTCCACAGCCCTCACAACTTATAGGATCTCCTCTCCTCTCAGGCGTTAAGCTCCCTCTCTCCTTCCCGAATTCAGTCACTCCATGCCCTCTTTATTGAAAATCCTGAATTCAGCCTCGCCAAAAGCGCCCCCCTTAACCCATCATCCGTACTCCCCATATCCTCTTCCCCTCCTACTCATTCTTGCACTGACATTCTGGATCACCTGCAGCCACACTTCCCTAACATCTCCGAGCCTCTCACTAACCCAGATGACCAACTATTCATAGATGGCTCCTCTTCTGGAGCCCCCAGCTCTCCCAAAATTGCTAGGTATGCAGTAGTTACCTTAAACCATGTAACTGAGGCTAAACCCTACCCCCAGGAACATCCTCCCAGAATGCAGAACTCATAGCTCTCACCAGAGCCCTAACCCTCTCCAAGGACAAACGGGTCAACATATACACAGACTCTAAGTATGCCTATCACATTCTTCATTCCCATGCCACCATCTGGCAAGAGAGAGGATTCCTTACCACCAAAAGAACCCCCATTACTAATGGCCCCCTTACTTACCAACTCTTTCAGGCCTCACACCTCCCAACTGAAGCAGGAGTCATACACTGTCAAGACCATCAAACAGGATCAGATAAAATCTCAAGAGGAAATAAAAAGGCCAATGAGGCGGGAAAACAGGCCTCCCTTTCTCCTCTCCTTGCCCCCATCCTCCTTGTCACCCCAGCAGTCCCACCCAGATACCCTCCCACCAAAAAGTCTTCGCTACTACAGCAAGGAGCCTCCTTCAAGGGGACTGGATAATAAAAAATCAAAAGCTTGTTCTTCCCCAAGAGCAAACCAAGGAAATTCTAACACCTCTTCACCAATCCTTCCATATTGATGCACGCCCGCGATACCTACTCCTTCGCCCTTGTTTCTCCTCCCCCCATCTATTCACCTCACTAAAGAACATAACCTCAAACTGTCGTATATGCTCGTTACTTCCTCCCAAGGGGCCCTTTGCCCTCTCCTCATCCCTACACACCAGCTCAGAGGAACACTCCCAGGGGAGCACTGGCAAGTAAACTTCACCCACATGCCTCCCGTCAAAAAAAAACTAAGTATCTTCTTACCCCCGTAGACACTTTTTCAGGTTAGGTAGAAGCATTTCCTACCCCTTCAAAAAAAGCTGCAGAAGTCTCTCAAATTCTCATATCAGAAATCTTCCCTAGATTTGGTCTCCCTCGCTCCATAAAATCAGACAATGGGCCTAGTTTCATCTCTCAAATTACCCAACAAGTCTCCCAATCCCTTGACGTTCAGTGGCGCCTCCATATCCCATACCAGCCCCAGTCATCCGGAGAAATTGAGCGGGCAAACGGAATTCTCAAACTCAGTTAACCCAACTCACACTTGAGGTCAAAAAACCTTGGACCTCCCTTTTACCCATAGCACTGGCTCGCATCAGAGCCAGTCCAAAAGCCCCCTCCTTCCTCAGTCCATTTGAGTTAATGTATGGACGCCCTTCCCTCTTACAAAACAGACCCCCTCCTAACTCTCAGTTAGGAGAGTACCTTCCAGCACTCTCCCTCATGCATCATATTCTCTGCAAACAAGCTGACTCGGCCCTCCCAAAACCCCACCAAGGCCCCACCAACCAGACACTCCTTCCAGAACAGTATGTCTTTCTAAAAACCGTTACTCCAATGAGTCTCAAACCAAAGTGACAAGGCCCTTTCCAAGTCCTTCTCACTAACCCCACTGCAGCCAAACTTTCAGGACACAACTCTTTGTACCATCTTTCCAGGTTAAAAAGGGCCCTTGCGGCTGACCTGCCACCAACTAACCAACCAGCTGTTCCCTGCAAATACTCCAGCACTCTTCTCAGACCAACTTGATTCCGCCTAGCATCCATCCCAGAAGACCTCACTCTTCCCTCATGAACCATAACAGATAAGTTGTCACCCCCTACCATTAAGTATCCAAACCCTTATTAATGGAAATCATCTATTACGCTGCCCTTGCAGGAATCAGCCTACTTACTCTACTCTTTGCCATAGGACTATATACTGTCTCGCCTCCTGGGTGGGATTTCAAACAAAAAATCTCAGTATCTGTAAACTTTTGCCTCATAATCCTCCTTATAGCAGGTATAACAGCCACCAACAAATAGTTGCCCCTCCTTAATGTCCTGTCTTTGCCCGTCCTGCTGTTTCACCCTCTTCCTTCACCGCATCACAGAAAACATCTCACGGTCCTACCCAGAACATCCCACCCTCACGGCATTCCTTGACTGGATCACCGATCTTGTATTTCAAGGGGATTTACAGGAATTCACTCCAGATGAAGCCGAATTCTTTACCTTTACACTTGCTGTCTGTCTATTTACTTCTTCTTCCCTCCTCCTCCTCACTACCGCTTCACTTTCAGCACACCATTCAACAGGCACATACGACACTCAAACTAACCCCTCCCTGGCCAAGGCCTGCTGGTTCTGTGTACACCCCTCAGAAACCATATCAAAGGATGCCTTCCCAGTTCCCCTCAAAGACTGGGTTCTCACCAATATAACCCTCCACCCCCGCTACCAAAGTTTCGGAGGAGTAAATGCACTCAAAAGTTACAAACTTAATCTTAGCGCACGTACTTCAAAACACAAGGTTATCTTAGGAGCACTTACCGCAGACTCAAAACTCAGCCAGCAAGCATCCCTATGCATAAAACGTGAACTTTCCTCAGGAGTCCCCCTAGGCACCCTCTCCTCTAGCTTATGCAACTATACCCCTAACACTCACTCCCCCGACAGGCATCCAAACACTCACACTAACAAACCCCACACAAATTCGCAAAATCTCCAACCCCCCTCACACCCGAGTCACGGGAGAAACATCAGGATTCTGCCATAACCGACACAGGCCCTGCACAGGAATCACAGGGTGGAGCACTTGTCTGACCCCGTCCCCACTTCCGAATGCATGAAATCCCCTGCCTACCACACCCTCAGACAGACTACTTACTGACACAAAACGCTGCTTTCTACACTTAGAAACTCAACAGCAGGAGCTAGCCAGCTCACCTCAACACACCCCCTTCAACCCCTAACCCAAGCGGCTCTAGCCTCCTCCCTCCACACCTGATGCTCAGAAAACAACATTTTACATCCCCTTTTTGCCATACACTTCCACTTCCGCCTCCCTAGCCAAGGCGTATTCTTTCTTTGCGGCACCTCCACCTACCTCTCTCTTCCCACCAACCGGACAGGCACCTGTACACTGGTCTTCCTCAGCCCTAAAATAGGCATAGCTCCAGGAGAAAACCTGCCCCTCCAAACCCTAAATACTCAAATCCCACACCGCAGGCACCGAGCCATACAGCTTATCCCACCACTCGTAGGCCTGGGCATCACAGCAGCTGCAGGCACAGGAGTAGCAGGAATCACAACTTCCTCTTATTACCATAAAACCTTATCAAAAGGCCTTTCAGATGGTATAGATGACCTTGCAACTTCCATATCCACCTTACAAGCTCAGCTAGACTCCCTAGCAGCAGTCGCCTTACAAAATCACAGAGGTCTCGACCTACTGACCACCGACAAAGGAGGACTCTGCATTTTCCTAGACGGAGAATGCTGCTTTTATTTTAACCAGTCAGGCTTAGTTCAAGATGCAGTTAAAAACTCAAAGATGGAGGCCAAACCATCAGGGAAAGCAGCTCCTCTCACCTGGCCCTCTTGGCCCTCTTGGTCTCTCAGCACCTGGGCCCCCTGGCTACTCCCTCTCCTTGTACCCGCTATAATCCTTTTTCTTCTCCTAATCTTCGGGCCTTGCTTAATATGCCTCTTCACCCAGTTTTTACAGAACCGTATCTGAGCTTTTGCCCATGGAACCATACAGGGCATGATGTTACTCCAGGAGTATCAACAATTTCAAAACCAAAGCCAATCCCTACCTTCCAGCCTTTCCCCTAGCCACCGCCCCCTCTCAGTTTGAAGCAGTCTGATGAAATCAACGCCCCTTCTCTATCATCTATTAAAAGGCTGGAATGTTAGGGTCTACCCAGCTGAACTGTTTACCCCTCCCACAGACCTAAGCCCCAAAGGCCAAAAAGCAAGACCCCCTATCCCAAATCCGCCTGTAACTGTTTGACCAGAGGCCAGCTGTTCCAGGATGCAGTTAAGACGTCTACCTTGCATAACAGAACTGGCAAGAAAAATATCTCCAGGAAGCGGCCAGACACCTGGCACATAGGACCCCCCCCCCCGCTTTTTTTTATTTTTCCTTCACCCTGACCCAGTTCTATGCCCTATAAAACCCTGCTATAGCCTGTAAGCGGGGCTGCCTCCTCGGCTTTTGTCAAAAGTAGCCTGACAATAAATCAGCTTGCCTGAACTTGGGTCTATTGGCCTCATTCCTTTCCCGGCTGTCCTTCCAATTATCCCTTATAATAGTGATGTAAACAATTATAACATCCTCTGTTATCATAGAGTCATGCAAAAGTTATAGAAGTGTAGAAAAACAGTGATGAACTTTCTGGGGAGAGCAGGGGAAGTTTCTTCGGTAGGCTGTATTACTGTTTACCAATGTCTGCTTGTTTGTCCTCCCTGGGAGGAGTCTGCTTTCCCAGTCCATTCAAGTCAGGCTTGGCATGAGAATTGCTTTTGCCAGTGGAATATGAGAAGTGATGTGGATCACATCTACGCAAGAGTTGAAGGGCAGTTTGTGCTTTGCTGAATTGCTTTCCCCCTGTCACTGACCAGCCCCATCCCAGGAAGTTTGTGCTGGCTTATCCTGAGTCTCTAAGAAGATGCCATGAAGCAGAGTGGCGGCCAGCCATGCTGGACTTCTAGTATGAGCAAAATTCAAGCTGTTACAGGCCCCTGAGATTTGGGAACTTGTTCACATTGTATACCTTTGAGGGCTGATCAGTAATGTTAGGCTGAATCTTCCATACAAAGAAATGCAAGGCCTTAATTTAATAAAATATTAGAGGGGGGTTGGCCAGGATCACCGAAAGCATATCTTTCACTGGCAAGGAAACTCAAGATAGGTCCTGGGAAGAAGAGAACATTACCTTACACCTCTGGAACTTTTTGCAAGCTGCTATTATAACAGAAGATATTATAATTGTTTAGATGACTATCACCCCAACCAGACCAGGGACTCTTTGTTCCAGAGAATACATTTTCTCCCTCAGCAAGTGAGACAATTTTTGTCTTGTTATCCTTTTAGGTTAGTTACAACTATGATAGAACTAAACTTATATATAATAAGATATTATAAGCAAAGAGTGTCCCATTCTAAAAAAGACAAAGCAAACCCTCAGCTTTACACAGACAGACCCAAAAATCTATAAGTAATGGCAGCTTTAAAAAAATTTTTAAGGTTGTTTAGCTTTTTGCAGTGAGAGTAGAAAAGTCTCTTCCTTGTTCCAGACTGCTCCTTTGAATTTCTTAAAAAGAAAACACCAGTGTCTAATAGGAGGTGAATGAGATGGGTGTGAAAAGGTATCTTGGGAGCAAAGAAGTTAGCTGAGAGATCAGGCTTTGGGGCTTTCGGGACATATTCTGCAACTCCGTTTGGGTGACAACCTAAAGCATTTCATTAGGCATCTTATAGCTTTTTTTTTTTTTTTCCTAAGAAAACCTCTCCTGTTTGTTTATAAAACTGATTTTTTTTTTTTCCGGGTAAAAAAAAATAATTCTAGGGCCGGGTGCGGTGGCTCACGCCTGTAATCCCAGCACTCTGGGGTCAGGAGATCGAGACCATCCTGGCTAACATGGTGAAACCCTGTCTCTACTAAAAACACAAAAAATTAGCCGGGCGTGGTGGTGGGTGCCTGTAGTCCCAGCTACTCAGGAGGCTGAGGCAGGAGAATGGCGTGAACCCGGGAGGCAGGGCTTGTAGTGAGCCGAGATTGCACCATTGCACTCCAGCCTGGGCGACAGAGCGAGACTCCGTCTAAATAAATAAATAAATAAATAAATAAATAAATAAATCTAAACATTGGCTCATTTGAAAAAGATACAGCATTTTAAGTCTCTGGCCTTGGTAGGGCCTTAAAGGCTGCCTGGTATTCCTGCTCCATTTCCCTTATCGCTCCCATACCCCAAGACTTTTATTTTAGATCTTGTTCTCCCTCTTCAAAACACGTATTTCTGGTACTCTTGAAGTTTAAATTCTGGGTGCAGTTGAAAATAAATAAGCAAGTAAATATACTTTTCAGATAGGTGATAAATATAATGACATAGAATACAGTAGAAAAAGAGATAGTGACAGAGGTGAGAAGGAGGGGGCAGTATTTTTGATGGGCCAGTCTGGGAGGTTTCTTTGATAAGATGGCATTTGAATGAGAACAAGAGGATGTAAGGGAATATGCCATGTGGACATTTGAAGGAAGATCATCCTGGGCAGAGCGAACTGCATGTGCAAAAAGGTCCTGAGGCAGAAGTGTGCTTGATATGATCAAGGAAGTGCAAGGAAGAAAGTACAGCTAGTGTGGAGAAAATAAATGGGAGAGTGGTATGACATGAGCTCAGGGAGGTGGCAGGGAGAAGCCAGAACATGCAAAACCCTGCAGAACATGCAGAACCTTCCTTACCTTTGCCATCCTCACTCTCACTTAATGACTACTGATTTCATTTAAAAATTGAAACAAGGCCGGGAGTGGTGGCTCACTCCTGTAATCCCAGCTCTTTGGGAGGCCAAGGCGGGCAGATCACGAGGTCAGGAGATCAAGACCAGCCTGGCCAACATGGTGAAACCCCATCTCTACTTAAAAAATATATGTATACAAAAATTAGCCGCCATGGTGACACATGCCTATACTTGAGAGGCTGAGGCATGAGAATCGCTGCAACCCGGGAGGTGGAGGCTGTAGTCAGCTGAGATTGCTCCACTGCACTCCAGCCTGGGCAAAAGAGCGAAAATATGTCTCAAAAAAAATTAAAAAAAAGTCCTGGCACGGTGGCTCACGCCTGTAATCTCAGCACTTTGGGAGGCCGAGGCAGGCAGATCACGAGGTCAGGAGATTGAGACCATCCTGGCTAACAAGGTGAAACCCTGACTCTACTAAAAATACAAAAAAATTAGCCGAGTGTGGTGGCAGGTGCCTGTAGTCCCAGCTACTTGGGAGGCTGAGGCAGGAGAATGGCGTGAACCTAGGAGGC
>NW_026652295.1:16518591-16629091 GCF_009828535.3 Hylobates moloch | reverse complement strand
ATCAAAACAGAACTTGTACCTCCCAGTCATACCTACCAACCTACCTACATGTGTGCCCTTACAGTTTGTCTTCTGTCTTCTTACCTGGACGACTGCCCACATTGCAGCCTCTCCGGGTGAACCCTAGATCATCCCCTCTGCCTGTCAGTGACATTGTTCCTGCAGTTGTCTATGCTCCTGCATCATCAGTATTCTCACTCTACTGGCTAATTCTTCTTCTTATATAAACACATTACAATCTTCTGTCTTAAATTGCGCTCCTTTGATCCCCTCCATCCTCTGCTTCCCTTAATGGAAAATTTCCCTTTGTCCGTCTTGTCTGCGCTTGCTGTCTCCTTTCTCTTTATCTCATTCATTCATGAACCCAACATAAGCCGACTTTTGCTCCCATCCCTTCACAAAATCTTTCTTGTCAAAGTCACACTAATACCCTATTGCCAAATCCCGTGCTTATTTCCCCGTTCTCATCTTTCTTAGCCTATCATAGCATTTGACACAGTTGACTACTTCCTCCTTCTTGAGGCAGCTTCTTCACTTGACCTCTCACTTTTCCTTAGAGACTCCTCAGTGTCTGTCTTAGTCTGTTCAGGCTTCTGTAACAAAATGCCATAATGCATGGCCAACATGGTGAAACCCCATTTCTACTAAAAATACAAAAATTAGCCTGGCGTGGTAACGCATGCCTGTAATCCCAGCTACTCGGGTGGCTGAGGCATGAGAATTGCCTTGTAGCTTAGAAACAACAGAAGTTTATTTCTCACAGGAGGCTGGGATGTCCCAGATCAAGACACTGGAAGACTTGGTGTCCAGTTCCTCATAGACAGTGCCTTCTATCGTGAGGCAGTTTTCTGGAGCCTCTCTCTCTCTTTGAGACACAGACTTTGTCTGCCAAGCTAGAGTGCAGTGGTGTGATCACAGCTCTCTGCAGCTTCGATCTTCTGAGCTCAAGCGATCCACCTACCTCAGCCTCCTAAGTAGCTGGGACTACAGGTGCACGCCACCACGCCTGGCTAATTATTTTATTTTTTATAGAGACAAATGACCCTATGTTGCCCAGGCTGGTCTTGAACTCCTGGCTTCGAGTGATCCTTCTACCTCAGTTTCCCAAAGTGCTGGGATTACAAACATGAGTCACTGTACCTGTCTGTGGAGCCTGTTTTTATAAGGGCACTAATCCCATTCATAAGTGGTCCACCCTTGTGATCTAATCACCTCCCAAAGGCCCACCTCCTAATTCCATCACACTGGGGATTAGGTTGTCAGCATACGAACTTGCAGGGACACAAACATTCATTCCATAGCAATCTCCTTCCCTGGAATTCCCCTTTCTTCCTTACCTTTCAGTGTTGACAGCTGAAATGCTAAGGACTTAGTTCCTTCTCATTGTCATTAACACTCATGCTGAAGGAGATCTCATCCAGTTCAAAGCATTTAAATAAATTCCTGTCTTTAGGATTCATACACAATAGGCTAGATTTTTCTGCACACTACCCTCAAATCTCAGTCATTTAGAACAACAAAGATGTTTCTCTTTCACTGTAAAGTGTCCGTCATGAATCAACAGGGGTATCTGTTCATCCTGGTCGCTCAAGGACGTGGTGAATCATACTCTTTTTTTTTTGAGATGGAGTATCGCTCTGTCGCCCAGGCTGGAAGGCGTGGTGCAATCTTGGCAACCTTGGCCTCCCTGGTTCAAGCAATTTTCTGCCTCAGCCTCCTGAGTAGCTGGGATTACAGGCGCCCGCTCCCATGATTGGCTAATTTTTTGCATTTTTAGTAGAGAAAGGGTTTCACCATCTTGGCCAGGCTGGTCTTGAACTCTTGACTTTGTGATCCACCCGCCTTGGCCTCCCAAAGTGCTGGGATTACAGGCGTGAGCCACTGCGCCTGGCCGAGAATCATACTCTTTTTTTTTTTTTTTGAGATGCAGTTTCGCTCTTGTTGCCCAGGCTGGAGTACAATGGCATGAGCTCAGCTCACCACAAGCTCCGCTTCCAGGGTTCGAGTGATTCTCCTGCCTCAGTCTCCCAAGTAGTTGGGATTACAGGTGCCCACCACCACGCCTGGCTAATTTTGTATTTTTAGTAGAGACGGCGTTTCTCCATGTTGGTCAGGCTGGTCTTGAACTCCTGACCTCAGGTGATCCACTCCCCCCCCCAACTTGGCCTCCCAAAGTGCTGGGATTACAGGCGTTAAGCCACCGTGACCGGCCCATACTCTTAAAGCTTAAGGATTCTGCCTGAAGTGAGACAGCCACCTCCACCTTCATTTCATTGGCTATGGCAAGTCACATGGCTCTGCCTAACTTTAAGGGGGTAGACAAGAGGGTCCTACCATAATGGAAGGAGTGAATTAAAAATATTGGTGGGCCAGGTGCAGTGGCTTATGCCTGTAATCGCAGCACTTTTGGAGGCTGAGGCTGGGTGGTTCACCTGAGGTCAGGAATTCGAGACCATTTTGACCAACATGGTGAAACCCTGCCTCTACTAAAAATACAAAAATTAGCTGGGCGTGGTGGTGCACACCTGTAATCCCAGCTATATGGGAGGCTGAGGCAGGAGAATCGCTTGAACCTGGAGGCAAATGTTGCAGTGAGCTGAGATCTTGCCACTGCATTCTGCCTGGACAATAAGAGCAAGAATCCAGCTCAAAAAAATATATATATATTGGTGAATAGCTTTAATGATTACGACAGTTCTCACAGTTTTGTCTCAGACCCTGACATCTCTGCTAAACTCTACACCGGTGGATCAAACTGCCTGCTTGGCATCTTCTCTTAGATACTTAATAAGCAATGCGGCCGCGTGCAGTGGCTCACGCCTATAATCCCAGTACTTTGGGAGGCCGAGGTGGGTGGATCATCTGAGGTCGGAAGTTTGAGACCAGCCTGACCAGTATGGAGAAACGCCGTCTCTATTAAAAATACAAAATTAGCCAGGCATGGTGGCACATGCCTGTAATCCCAGCTACTTGAGAGGCTGAGGCAGGAGAATTGCCTGAACCCGGGAAGCAGAGGTTGCAGTGGGCCGGGATCGCGCCATTGCACTCCCACCTGGGCGATGAGAGTGAAACTTCATCTCAAAAACAACAACAACAAAAACCTACTCTTTATTGAATGCTTATTACTTGCTTTGCTCTATGCTTTACATTATCATACTTTATGAGACATTTCCCCCATGACAGAGAAGGAATGGAGACTCAGAGAGGGTGTGTAACTCTCCTGAGATCACACAGCTGGCAAGTGGTAGAGCCTAGACCCAGTCCCAGGTCAGTCTGCCTCCAAGTTCATGCTTCTAGCCATCATATGCTAACGAATTTGTCCTGCCATGATTTTGGCAAAATACCGAGTGAGCAATGTATTAATGCACTCTTAAATTAGAACCTAAAAGTAAGGGAGGATTAATAATTAACTGTTGCCATAAAGAAGAACTGGGCGGGCCTAGAAGATTGTGAGCTTTAAATGGAATGGAAAATATATTTGGGAATTCGGATGATTTAGGGTCTTCCATATTGGATCTAAAACCACCCAGATAAACATTTCTATACTTAAACAGTGACCTGATAACAAGCCCAACGTGCCAAAATAACTCAGCGCTCTTGATCAGTCTTAAAGACAAACAAACAAGCAAACCTCAGGTCAAAGCGTGTTTTTGACCAGACTTTGACCTTACTGAACTAGGCTGGCTGAAAGGGCATTAGTATGTTGAACGTATCTTCTAAAATTGCTTCTGATCTCAGCTATTGGGTGATGTAACTGGAAAGTTCAGGGAGTGCTGCGTCATGCTGAGCATATTCTGTTTCCCTGGAACGAGGGCCTCATTGGCTCTGTCTTCTCCAAACAGCAACATGTCTTATTAATAGGGTTCTTTCTCCACAGGGCCATAGATTATTGATGGAGCTCACTGTTAGGCAAGGCCTCCTGTCACCCTAGACAAACACAACACAGCTCTTCAGCCTCACTTCAGCGGGCACAGATGTCTCCATATAGCAGCCCACGTGCGTGCCCGCCCAAGGCAATGTGAGGGTGGCTGTCGTTCAAGCTGCTGCTCAAAGGCAGAGCGCCTCTTCTCAGGCTGAGTGAATAGCAGAGGTATCAGGTGAGCTTGAAAAGGGAGGGGAGGGACACTGGCAATTATTGTCATTGTTCTAGACAGACATCATTGCTGGATGTCCCTCAGGTTGGCCGGGAAGCTCTCGCTGGACCCCAAATCCTGATTGTAACCTGGTTGCATTAAAATACCTTCTCTTCAAGCTCTTTCTCATGTCTTGCTTCATTTAGGCATTTTATTACATGCAAAACTGCACTGAAATGCACAAAGCACCAGGTCTATTGTAAGATAAAGTAGGTTACCAAAGGAATGCTTGTTTAATTATTTTTCCTATCGTCTTTTCATACATACTTTAAAAGCTCCTCTGATAGGAGTGTAGTAGGAGGGACTTGAACTAAAATTGTAGTGTTATTATAACTGAAGGAAGGGACTCCTGAGGTTACCTGGCCCAAACTCCTTGAAGAAACTTAAGACAAAGAAATAGACTTGCCCCAGCACATAATGGTGAATACTGGTGGAGCATGAATTGAACTTGGAGCCTCTAGCTTCCCAGTCCCATGCTGTTCTCATCATACAGCCTGCTGGCTTCCTCTGAGCCTGGGCTCCTACCTTGTATTGTTAGGATTCCCTCTGTGCTCCTTAGATCTGGCTATTTCTCCTCTGGTGTATATCACAACTCTAAGAATTTGGACTCCTATCCTAGTATCTGGCAAGTTGATTATTAGGTTTAGAAATAGCATCAGTCTCCTAAAAAGTTGGGTGATGAGTCACATATAATAACTATTTAACATATCCTACTAACATTTGCATTTCTGTTTTATAATTAAAGCTAATCTGTAGGCCAAACGCAGTGGCTCACGCCTGTAATTCCAGCACTTTGGGAGGCCGAGGCGGGCGGATCACCTGAGGTCAGGAGTTCAAGACCAGCCTGGCCAAGATAGTGAAACCCCATCTCTACTAAAAATACAAACATTATCTGGGCATGGTGGCGGGCACCTGTAATCCCAGCTACTCGGGAGGCTGAGGCAGGAGAATTGCTTGAATTTGGGAGGCAAAGATTGCCGTGAGCCAACATCACGCCACTGCACTCCAGCCTGGGCAACAGAGCAAGACTCCATCTCAAAAAAAAACAAAATAAAAAGAAACGAATCTGTAATACATCTGATACTAAGAAGTAACCTCTTGTGCAGATACATCCAGGGGCTCTGTCACTCATAACTTAACACACCAATTCCTATTATTCACAAATAAGCAACAGCCACAAAAAGAGGAAGAGAACTTATATTTTATAAATTAGACATTGGGATGAAAAAAGCATTAAAGATAAATGAATTTATGTTGGGGAAAAAAAAACTTTGTTAATATGGCAGTTTTAAGATGACATCAAATGCCTCTTACTCTTTTTACCAAAAGGTGGGATCAAAGTCCCTGCCATTGAGTTTGGGTTGGGACTCACCTGGAATTGATAGAATGTGGTGGAAGTGATGCTATGTAACTTCTCAGGCCAGGCCTGGAGAGGATGTGCAGCTTCCACCTTGTTGATGGGAAACATTTGCTTTTGGAGTTCTGGGCTGTTTTGTGAAAAGTCGTCTAACAGCCCTGGGGCAATCATGCTGAGACGCTATTGTGGAAGTGATCTTCCCACCCCAGCAGTTCAGGCCACCAGGCATTTGAGTCCTCTCAGCCATTCTAATCATCCCACTGATTGCAGGGTAGACACTAAAGAGCAGAGAAGATCTGTCCCCACTATGCCCTTTCTGAATTTCTTATTCACAGGCAGCAAGCACAAGAAAACTGCTGTTTCTGGACAGGCGCGGTGGCTCATGCCTGTAATCCCAGGACTTTGGGAGGCTGAGGCGGGTGCATCACCTGAGGTCAGGAGTTTGAGACCAGCCTGGCCAATATGGTCTCTACTAAAAATACAAAAAATTAGCTGTGTCTGGTGGCACAGGCCTATATTCCCAGCTACTGGGGAGGCTGAGGCACAAGAATCACTTGAACCCGGGAGGCGGAGGTTGTAGTGAGCTGAGATCACACCACTACACTCCAGCCTGGGCATCAGAGCGAGACTCCGAAAGAAAAGAAGAGAAGAGAAGAGAAGAACAGACAGAAGAGAAGAGAAGAGAACTGGGTGGGGTGGCTCATGCTTGTAATCCCAGCACTTTGGGAGGCCGAGGCGTGCGGATCACCTGAGGTCAGGAGTTCGAGACTAGCCTGGCCAACATGGTGAAACCCCCGTCTGTACTAAAAACACAAAAATTAGCCGGGTGTAGTGGTGCGCACCTGTAATCCCAGCTACTCGGGAGGCTGAGGCAGGAGAATCGTTTGAATTCGGGAGGCGGAGGCTTCAGTGAGCCAAGATCGCGCCATTGCACTCCAGCCTGGGCAGCAAGAGTGAAACTCCGTCTCAAAAAAAAAAAAAAAAAAAAAGGAAAAGAGAATTGCTGTTTCTATTTTTATTTATTTATTTTTAAATTTTTTTCGAAATGGAGTCTCACTCTGTCACCCAGGCTGGAGTGCAGTGGAGCAATCTCAGCTCACTGCAGCCTCAGCCTCCTGGGTTCAAGTGATTCTCCTGCCTTAGCCTCCTGAGTAGTTGGAATTACAAGTGTGTGCCACCACACCCAGCTAATTTTTGTATTTTCAGTAGAGATGGGATTTTGCCACGTTGGCCAGGCTGGTCTCAAACTCCTGACCTCAAGTGATCCACCTGCCTCGGCCTCCCAAAGTCCTGGGATTACAGGCGTGAACCACCATGCCCAGCCTGTTTTTATTTTTACACAACCAAGTTTGGGGATGGTTTATGATACCTCAGTAAGTAACTGGAACAGTTAAATAGTTCAATGCTTCTCTTTGTTTAAATTTATGATTCTTTATACCATGTTGCATGCTATTTTTATTTTGCCACCTTTAGCGAATACCTTGCCTCACTCTTTGATACACTTGCATGTTCCTGTAGCCTTTCTATAGTTTTTATGCTTGGATCCGTATCAGTGTTAACTAACATCTCTTCTGTGTCTGAAAAAAGAAGAATCTATAAACATATACTGGGTGTATCTCACTCGACCTGAGTTCATGAAAATGATTAAAATTTTACCATTACCATTGCAAATAATTCCTCTGGGATGATTATAAGAAAGATAAGTGATCTATAAAATAGTGAAAATTTTAATTTTAAGAAACCAGCTTCAGCTGGGTGCGGTGGCTCACGGCTGTAATCCCAGTACTTTGGGAGGCTGAGGCAGGCGGATCACGAGGTCAGGAGATCGAGACCATCCTGGCCAACAAAGTGAAACCCTGTCTCTACTAAAAATACAAAAATAAAAAAAAATAAAAATAAATTAGCCAGGCGTGGTGGCGGGTGTCTGTAGTCCCAGCTACTTGAGAGGCTGAGGCAGGAGAATGCCGTGAACCGGGAGGCGAAGTGTGCAGTGAGCTGAGATTGTGCCACTGCACTCCAGCCTGGGGGACAGAACAAGACTCTGTCTCCAAAAAAAAAAAAAAAAAAAAAACCCCAGCTTCCACCATTTTAGTTACTCCTACTTCATTCTAATAGGGATTTGAAAAAGTCAGTTATTCAAAGACCTAGTAAAAATTAAGAACGTCAAGGACATGTTAGGAGTCACAGACTGGCTATTCCACAGAAGCAAAACCCCAGCAATGTGTACTGAGCTTTTTATACAGAGGAAATGCCCAGCAGTGCCCAGTAAAGGTTAGATTTTAGTTTTGATATCTTTGTATTAGAACAGGAAGGGAGAACACTATTATGACAAAAAGACAAAGCATGATTCTAGAAATGAAAAATTATAGCAATTTTCATTTAAAAATTTTAATTTGTAGACTGTACTCCCTGTATCATTTGTCTACCCCAGGGCTGTGAAGGTCTGAGCCAACTCAGTTAGATTACAAACTTCTGGAATCGGAGGATCTCAAATATGACACCAGTTTATCTTGTTTTTGTTTTTTTGAGATGGAGTTTCACTCCTGTTGCCCAGGCTGGAGTGCAATGGCACAATCTTGGCTCACTGCAACCTCTGCCTCCCGGATTCAAGCAATTCTCCTGCCTCAGCCTCGCGAGTAGCTGGGGTTACAGGCATGCGCCACCACGCACAGCTAATTTTGTATTTTTAGTAGAGACGGGGTTTCTCCATGTTGGTCAGGCTGGTCTCGAACTCCCAACCTCAGGTGATCCACCCGCCTCAACCTCCCAAAGTGTTGGGATTACAGGCGTGAGCCACCATGCCCGGCCCAACACCAGTTTATCTTTTACAGTTACAGAACCTCTAGCCTTCTAATACAAGCTATTTATATCAGGATCTGAACTGTTATCTAATTAGCAATACTAAGATTTGAATTTTCCCCTTTCAGCTTGGAGACGCATATGCTGTGTATCAGTTCAGCTGCTCCTTTAGGTAGACTATAATCAATGCAGATTTCTTCAGAATAAGTTCAGATGTGGTGATTATTTTTGATTGAGAAGATGCTCCCAATGAGTAAATACAGCTTAGATAGACCTTAGCTGCTGATTTTCCCTTTACCCCAAGAACCTGGACTTCATTGAATATATAAAAAGTTTCTGCCAGGCGTGGTGGCTCACACCTGTAATCCCAGCACTTTGGGAGGCCAAGGCGGATGGATTACGTGAGGTCAGGAGTTCGGGACCATCCTGGCCAACATGATGAAACCCCATCTCTACTAAAAAATACAAAAATTAGCCGGGCATGGTGGCAGGCGCCTGTAGTCCCAGCTACTTGGGAGGCTGAGACAGGATAATTGCTTGAACCTGGAAGGCAGAGATTGTAATGAGTGGAGATTGTGCCATTGCACTTAACCTGGGCAACAAGAGTGAAACTCTGTCTAAAAAAAAAAAAAAAAAAAAAAAAGTTTGAACTTACTTTATAGCATGGTGGCTATGTATTTCTGTACAATTAAGAGATTTACCTTTAACATTGGTTGATATCATTCTTTGGGAGAATAATTTGTCTTAATGGTGTACTGGCAACACAAACATATTTCTTTTTTTTTTTTTTTTTTTTTTTTTTTTTTTTTTTTTTTTTTTTTTTTTTTTGAGACGGAGTCTCGCTCTTTCACCCAGGCTGGAGTGCAGTGGCGCGATCTCGGCTCACTGCAGGCTCCGCCCCCCGGGGTTCACGCCATTCTCCTGCCTCAGCCTCCTGCATAGCTGGGACTACAGGCGCCTGCCACCTCGCCCAGCTAATTTTTTGTATTTTTAGTAGAGACGGGGTTTCACCGTGTTAGCCAGGATGGTCTCGATCTCCTGACCTTGTGATCTGCCTGCCTCGGCCTCCCAAAGTGCTGGGATTACAGGCGTGAGCCACCGCGCCCGGCCTAACACAAACATATTTCAACAAATTTGTTCAAATTTCCTGGATTAAATTTGCTCCCCCAAAGGGAGCAAGTATATTACCCAAGACACTTGTATTTTTTTGAGCATTTTCTTGAATGGGAATGAAGGAGTGACAATTGCTGAGCCAAAAACTCTTAGCAGTGCCTGGCAGTGTGCCATTCCAAATCCTCCCCTCTGCTGTGCAGAGATCCACAAGACTTATTGCATAGTTATAAAAATCCTCAAATACTGATGTACTATATCTCTTAATCACTCAGAACTCATCACATTAAGAAAATCTAGGCTGGGGGCGGTGGTGCACGCCTGTAATCCTAGCACTTTGGGAGGCTGAGGCAGGTGGATCACAAGGTCAGGAGATCGAGACCATCCTGGCTAACACGGTGAAACCCCATCTCTACTAAAAATACAAAAAATTAGCCAGGCATGGTGGCGGGCACCTGTAGTGGTCCCAGCTACTCGGGAGGCTGAGGCAGGAGAATGGCGTGAACCTGGGAGGCAGAGCTTGCAGTGAGCCGAGATCGCGCCACTGCACTCCAGCCTGGGCGACAGAGCGAGACTCTGTCTCAAAAAAAAAAAAAAAAAGAAAATCTGGTAACTCCGCAGAACCATCAAAATTCTCTTATAAGAATTATCCTGTGCACTGACAATCACATTGAGCACAGAAGCTTGGAATCAACCAGAGGTATTGGCAGTAGCCAAGTGAAGCCAAATAGTTTCCAATAAAATGAATTTTTTCTCCAGCTTCTAGCTTTTACATATCTGTGCACAGTAGGGATGCTGGTTAGCATTGTATCCAACTGAGAGCATTACAGAAACTCAGTGAGGCTGCAGCCACAGAGAATCTGCATTTCTAAGGAGAAAAATCTCTTATTTTGGACAATTAAGTGCCCTGTGGTTATTGCTTGCATTTCTGTGCACAAGCCTCCGGGATGTCTCACCCTTTCAGAAATGCACGAGGTTGATTCATGCACAGGTTGTAAGAAAGCTGGGATGAAATTTTTTTCTTGATAGAACTTCAGGGCCAATTTTGAAAATGCATTGTTAAAATAGTTATGTTTCTTCTCCACATCATCTTGCTGAAATGTCTCATTCTGAGAGAACTGAGAGACCACCACTGTGCCAAAAGTGGCAGCTGGGAAAGATTGTTTTTTTTTTTTTTTAAATACAGATAAAGGAAGCAAGGGCTGAGAGGTAAGAAAGACAGCTGGGAGATTTAAGGGACGTGGCCTCTAAGCAGCTGAAAGAGACAATGGTCTAGAGAGGGACTGTGGGCGAGATAAGAGGCTTTGTGCACGCTGAAGAACTATGCCAAAGATGATAAGAAATGCAGCTGTTACGAAAGTGTGAATGATCAAGATTCTCGGTATGCCCCGGACATAGACATTCAACATGTGCACTTAAAGGACAAGTCCTGGTAAAAGGAGTCCTTTTTACTCCTCAAACTCTCTTAGGAGCAGTTTTACTCCTCAAACTCTCTTAGGAGTTATGATACTGTGCCAGGCTCTCACTTGGTGATTCCTAAACTGCGATGGGTCCTGCTTCTGCCATTACGACTTCAAATCTCCTTTTCTCCTTCATCTTCTCTCAGTTTAAAAACAATTTCTGGCCAGGTGCAGTGGCTCACGCCTGTAATCCCAGCACTTTGGGAGGCCAAGGCGGGCAGATCACAAGGTCAGAAGATCGAGACCATCCTGGACAACATGGTGAAACCCCATCTCTAGTAAAATAAAAAAGATTAGCTGGGTGTGGTGGTGCATGCCTGTAGACTCCAGCTACTAGGGAGTCTGAGGCAGGGGAATTGCTTGAACCTGGGAGGTGGAGGTTGCAGTGAGCCGAGATCGTGCCACTGCACTCCAGCCTGGCAACAGAGCAAGACTCCGTCTCAAAAAAAAAAAAAAAAAAAAATTCTTAAAAATTTGTTTTTAGCTTAATTTAATTTTGAGACAAGGTCTTGCTCTGTTGCCCAGGCTGGAGTGCAGTGGCACAATCACAGTTCACTGCAGCCTTGACTTCCCAAGCTCAAGCGATCCTCTCGCCTCAGCCTCCTGAGTAGCTGGGACTACAGGTGGGTGTCACCATGGCTGGCTAATTTTTAAAATGTTTTGTAGACAAGGCCTCCCATGTTGCCCAGACTGATCTTTAACTCCTGGGCTCAAACAATCCTCCCACCTTGGCCTCCTAAAGTGCTGGGATTATAAGGGCAAGCCACCGTGCCCAGACTAAATTTTTTTTATTGCTATATAATAATTGTACCTACTTATGGGGTACATGTGATATTTTGATACTTGCATACAATGTGTAATGATCAAATCAGGGTATTTTTCTGTGGTGGCTTCTCAGCATATTCATCACCTGGAACATTCATCATTTCTTTGTATTGGGAACATTTCAAATCTTCTTTTTTTTTTTTTTTTTTGAGACGGGGTCTTGCTCTGTTGCCCAGGCTGGAGTGCAGTGGCACGATGTTGGCTCACTGCAAGCTCTGCCTCCCGGGTTCACGCCATTCTCCTGCCTCAGCCTCCCGAGTAGCTAGGACTACAGGTGCCTGCCACCACGCCTGGCAAATTTTTTGTATTTTTAGTAGAGAAGGAGTTTCACCGTGTTAGCCAGGACGGTCTCCATCTCCTGACCTCGTGATCCACCTGCCTCGGCCTCCCAAAGTGCTGGGATTACAGGCATGAGCCACCGCGCCCGGCCTCAAATCTTCTTTTCTAGCTATTTTGAAATATACAATAAATTGTTGTTAATGATAGTCACCCTACTGTGCTATCAAATGCTGGGACTTATTCCTTCTATCTAACTATATATTTGTACCCATTAATCAACTTCTTTTCATCCCCCTACACCCTTCCCAGCCTCGGATAACTATCATTTTATGCTCTACCTCCATGAAATCAACTTTTTAAGCTCCCATATATGAATGAGAACATGCGATATTTGTCTTTCTTTGCTTGGCTTATTTCACTTAACATAGTGATCTCCAGTTCCATCCATGTTGCTGCAAATGACAGGATTTCATTTTTGTTATGGCTGAGTAGCATTCCTTTCCTTCCTTTTTCCCTTCTCCTTCCCTTCTCCTTCCCTTTTCCCTTCTCCTTCCCTTTTTCCTTCCTTTTCCCTTTTTCCTTTCCCCTTCCATTTCTCCTTCCCTTTATTTTCTCCTTACCTTCTCCTTTCTCCCCTCCCCACCCCTTCCTCTCTCTTTTCCTCTTCTTTCTTCTCCTTTTATTTCCCTTTTTGAGACAGGATCTGGCTCTGTTGCCCAGGCTGGAGTTCAGTGGCATGATCGTGGCTCACCACAACCTCTGCCTCTAGGGCTCAAGTGATCCTCTCACCTCAGCCTCCCAAGTAGCTGGGACTCCAGGCGCATGCCACCACTCCCAGCTAATTTTTTTTTTTTTTTTTTTGAGACGGAGTCTCACTCTGTCGCCAGGCTGGAGTGCAGTGGCACGATCTCAGCTCACTGCAACCTCCTCCTCCCAGGATCGAGCAATTCTCCTGCCTCAGCCACCCAAGTAGCTGGGACTACCGGCATGTACCACCACACCTAGCTAATTTTTAGGATGGTCTCCATCTCTTGACCTCATGATCAGCTCACCTCGGCCTCCCAAAGTGCTGATTTCAGGCGTGAGCTTCCGCGCCCGGCCTGAATAGCATTTCATTGTGTGTATGTACTTTTTCTTTTCCTCTGAGTTTTAAAGGAGTCAGGCAAGCAATTAGTGGTAGATGACTTGAACAATACACCTTTAGTAACTATATTGTCTATTTAAATACAAAGTTATTATGAAAATAGGCGAAGTTTATTAAAAGCTTATGATTACTTGATATTCTTTGACATAAACTGAGATATACTCTTATTTGATTTTATAGGAGTTCATCATAGTAAATCACAGCATTAGTATATTTTCCCCACAAAGGCACAAGTGGATTGAGGCCAAGATGACTACTCATAATAATCCTTAGTATTATCACCGAACAAATGTTGCCAACAGAAATGAGAGAAAATGAGCATGGAGATGTTTATGTTCTGTGATCCTTATTAACAGTTTTGATCATGTCTACAACTCGCCTCAGAGTCCTTAGATTTGGTCTTGATCCCAGAATTGAAGGCATGTTTATTTAGCTTTCATTAGAATTTCTAAGACAATTCCTAGTGACGTAGAAAAAGATGCTAAAATAATCCAGGGGCAGTTACTCTTTGCCATCAGACAGATGCCCATTTCAACTCACAGTTCTACCATTTGAGTTGTGACTTCAGGCAAATTACATTAACTCTGTAGAATGGAGATGACAATTCCAGGCCTGCTGTGAGGTTGTGAGGATGTAAGCCAGTGCATTCGGCATCTGGCACAAATGAATGCTCAGTAAATGGTAGCCAAAAGTCAGGATATTTAAAGTAAAGGAGTAACAATGGTTAAAAAAAAAAAAGAAAAAGAAAAGGGTGTTCAACTGATGTTATTACAACCAATATTCCTTCTCAAATATTGATCTATAACACAGAATGACTCTTTAAAAATGAAAGCAAGGCTGGGTATGGTGGCTCACACCTGTAATCCCAGGATTTTGGGAGGCCAAGGCAGGAAGATAGTTTGAGCCCAGGAGTTTGAGACCAGCCTGGGCAACATAGTGAGACCCTGTCTCTAAAAAAAAAAAAAAAAAAAAAATTTGAGAAACAAAAAGAAAGCAATAGCTGCAGAGAAAGCCCCAAGCCAGATGATCTGTGAGGAGGGTTTTATACCTACAGCTACCGCCTGAGTCCTCTTGGGACTTCAGATACTTCCTTTAACTTCACATTTGCCCAGTTGCACTCTTCCAATGTATTATCTTTCCACTGGGGCATTGGTTTATGCCAAGCACATTGCCAAACATCGTAGATGACAAAGCATATAGAGTGCTTTGAAAATACTATTGATGAGGCCGGGCGCGGTGGCTCACACCTGCAATCCCAGCACTTTGGGAGGCCGAGGCGGGTGGATCAGGAGGTCAGGAGATCAAGACCACCCTGGCTAACACGGTGAAACCCCGTCTCTACTAAAAAACACACAAAAATTGGCCAGGCGTGGTGGTGGGAGCCTGTAGTCCCAGCTACTTGGGAGGCTGAGGCAGGAGAATGGCGTGAACCCGGGAGGCAGAGCTTGCAGTGAGCTGAGATCGCGCCACTGCACTCCAGTCTGGGTGACAGAGCAAGACTCTGTCTCAAAAAACAAAAGAAAATACTATTGATGAAGTAGACACGGTGTGGAAAATTTGCATTGGAAGAATTTTTTTTTTTAATATGATCTTCCAGTGATAAGTGGGCACAAAAGTAGTTAGAAGTTAGGCTGAAGGTCAAAAGGATAGATTCAACTGTGGTCGAGAATAAATCGAATGTGTTCAGGGCAGTCCTGAAGGCTGCTTCAGCTCCCCTGGAATCTTCTGTCTCCATCCTCCCCCAAAATTCAAATCTACAAGTAGGCATTTTCTCTCCACTAAGTCAGTGTTGCCTGCTCATGTGTAACAGGAGGCTCAAAACAGAGAACCAATGGCTCTACTTAAGGAACAGCAATGGAAACTCATAGAATTCACTAGAAAAAGGAGTGGTCAAAAGCAGTGCAGTGAGATGGTGTGCATGTGGGATTTGGTTTCAGGCCACCTGATATGGTTTGGATGCTTGTCCCCTCCAAATCTCATGTTGAAATATGACCTCCATTGTTGGACATGGGCCTAGTGGGAGGTGATTAGGTCATAGGGGCTGGTCCCTTATGAATGGTGGTGCTGTCCTCATGGTAATGAGTGAGTTCTCACTCTATGAGCTCAGGTGAGATCAGGTTGTTTATAAGGGCCTGGCACCTCCCCACACTCCTCTTACTCCCACTCTTGCCATGGGATGCACTGGCTCCCCCTACATCTTCTGCCACAATTGGAAGCTTCCTGATGCCCTCATCAGAAGCAGACATCTGCACTGTGCTTCGTGTACAGCTTGCAGAACCATGAGCCAAATAAACCTTTTTTCTTTTTTTTTTTTTGAGACGAAGTGTCACTTTGTTGCCCAGGCTGGAGTGCAGTGGCGCGATCTCAGCTCACTGCAAGCTCTGCCTCCCAGGTTCAAGCGATTCTCCTCCCTCAGCCTCCTGACTAGCTGGGACTACAGGCACCTGCCACCATGCCCGACTTATTTTGTTTTTGTATTTTTAGTGAGATGGGGTTTCACCGTGTTAGCCAGGATGGTCTCAATCTCCTGACCTTGTGATCCACCTGCCTCGGCCTCCCAAAGTGCTGGGATTACAGGCATGAGCCACCGTGCCCGGCCATAAACCTCTTTTCTTTATAAATTACTCAGTCTCAAGTATCCCTTTATAACCACACAAAAGGACTGACAGCTTACCATCTTGAAATCCGGGTTCTGCCCCATACTGACACCGTGACTGTGGGCAGGTTTTTTTCCTTTGAAAAATGGGGGATACTATTACCTACCAATCACTGTTGTGAGGATTAAATACAAGTACCTGGCACATGGTAGGTGGTCAGAGGCACAGGCCTCTTTTCTCACATCCCATTGCACTTTCCATTTCTCCCAAAGCCCACTGACAGGAGTAGGCCAGTGTCAAGTCAGAGGCAGCACTGCAGGGCAAATACAGATGTGAAGAGCTTGAGTTTCCCAGCCACAAATGGCTTAATGCATTGATTCAAAGTATACTGGAGAGCAAGGTACATACATTTTCTTTAATCTTTCCCCTCTCTTTCCACTCACTTGCCTGCTTGAAATGGGAAGTGACAATAGATAAAAGAATGCCAATGTTCCCTGTCCCTGGAGGCCCAATGTCCATTACTGAGCTCTAGCTAAACCTACTAGAGGTGCCATAATGGTTTCTAAAAGTTTTCAGTTACAAAGAATACACTCCATTAAAAAAAAGCCTAAACCTTTATAAGCATGGTACAAGAACTCAGCTGGTAACTAAAAATAGAACTACCATATGATCCAGCAATCCCACTTCTGGATATGTAGCCAAAAGAATTGAAATGTCGAAAAGATATCTGTGACTTCATGCTCATTGCATTATTCACAATAGCCAGGACATGGAAACAACGTAAACTGCCCATCAGTGGATGAGTGGATTAAAAAAATAGTGTGTGTGTCCACACACACACACACACACACATACACACACTGGAATACTATTCAGCCTTTTAAAAGGGGAAATTATGTCTTTTGCAGCAACATGGATGAATATAGAGGATATTATGCTCAGTAAAATAAGTCAGGTACAGAAAGACAGGTATCACATGATCTTAACCTAAATTTGGAATCTAAAAAAGTTTAACTTATAGAAGTAGAAACTAGAATAGTGGTTACCAGATGCTGGGGGGTAGGGTGGGAGGGAGTTGGATGGAAAAATAGAAAATGCTGGTCAAAGAGTACAAAGTTGCAGTTGAACAGGAGGAATATATTCTGGTGATCTACTGCATAGCAACATGGCTACGATTAATAGTAATGTGTTGTATATTTCTAAATTGCTAAGGGTGGATGTTTAATCTTCTCATTTGGCCAGGCATGGTGGCGAATGCCACCTATAATCCTAGCACTTTGGGAGGCCAAGACAGGTGGATTACTTGAGCCCAGGAGTTCAAGACCAGCCTGGGCAGCATGGTGAAACCCTGTCTCTACAAAAAATACAAAAAAAAAAAAAAAAAAAAAATTATCCAGGCATAGTGGTGTGTGCCTGTAGTCCCAGCTAGTCTGAAGGCTAAGGTGAGATCGCTTGAGCCCAGGAAGCTGAGGCTGCAGTGAGCCATAATGGCGCCACGGCAGTCCAGCCTGGGTGACAGAGCAAGGCCCTGTCTCAAAAAGAAAATAAAAACAAAAATAAACGAAACCTTCTCACCACAAAGAAATGATAAGTATGTGAGGTGAGGGCTATGTTCATTAGCCTGATTTGATCGTACCACAATGTATACATGTACAGAAACATCACATTGTACCCCATAAATATATGCAATTATTATTTGTCAATTAAAAATAAAATTAAAAAAAGAACTCAGTTACCTTCCTATTTTATTAGAAAACAGAAGGAAACAATGTATCTGTTTACTCTCCTTTGAGTGATCCTCCACTCCCTATCATCAGATGAAGTCTCCTGTCACTCAGCAAATGACCACCCCTTTCTACCCTCCATGATCCCCTTAATGGCAAGCCCTGGCCTCACATGATCCAGCCCACGTGACTCCCACTCCTTCTTCTCACCTTCTTTTGCCTATTTTTAGGAGATGCTTTTTGATTTTTGCTCTCCCTTTATAAACGATTTGCCTCTACATACTTTTCACACTCCGTTTTCCTCAGATTTCAAAATGAACACAAGTGAATGCAGAATGAAAAATGCCTGTCCTAAGACTCTCCACACAGCATCCACCGTATCTCTTTTGCCTCACCTTGAGACATCTGCAGGACAGGCAGCAGAGCCAGGAGTATATAAAAAGTAAGTAAGTTCATACCTGGTTGGGACTATCAGATAACCATCATTTAAAAATAGAGCTAAAAGGTAATTTTCTACTTGGCAATACTATGTTTTTGCATTTAGAACTCATTTTGGAAGTCAGTTTGATATTTGCCCTTTTATGAACACATTATCTGAGGTATTAAATGAAAAGAAGTAACGATTTATACTCAATCCATGTTATAATGTAATTGGAATTACCTCTAATAGTGGCGGAATGGAAAACAATGTGTACCCTCCAACTCACTTAAAATATATTAATAGCTTGGTGGTAGCCTCTTGTATATAAAAAAGGAATGGTATTTGTCTTCCAGGGGACAAATGACAGAAGACACAGGGACCTTACAGACTTTCTTTCTGAACAAGTTGGTCAAGAAGGACCAAATATTGTGCAATAAGATAGAATTATTTTATATCAAAGATATAAATGTGTATCATTTTTCTTATCTACAAATTCTAAAAGGCTCATATAGGCATTGTCTCATTTCTTAGTTTGATTTACAATTGGGACTTCAAAGCTTGAAATGTAAATGATTTAGCTAAAATCATCATTGAACTTCTAAAATTCAACTCAGAACAAATACTCAAAATGAAACCTCTTCTGTACCAAGTGCTTAAGCAAAACAAAGTTAGAATTTCCATGGAAACAGCCTGGAACTCTGGAAGTAGAAGAGAGGACAAAAGTAAGCATGAAAATGCATTTATTTATTTTTTTGGTTCCTCTTCACCTCTGCCCCTCCAAACCTCAAGCTGTCACCTTAATGAACGCTTTCAAGCCTCAGAGGGAATTAAGAAGAACAATATTTGACAGGAGTGAGGAAAGAACTAAATATAGTTCCCTTGTGAGAGAAATGTATTCCATAATCTCATCTACTTCTCTTTCCCTTATCTGGGTAATCTCTCCATCTTTCAACGTTATTTTTGTGCTGCTTTTATTGTACAGCCAGTTTAGCTGTTCCTTGGTTGGGATAGAATAAAGATAACATGAGATACCATTTTGTCCTCTTTTGGAAGGGTCATTTAATGAGACAATTGAGATCAGTTACCAAATTAATATTGTACATATTTCCTCGGTATAATAATTTCCTTGCTCAATGCTTTGGAACTTCTAAAATGCTCTCATCTCCCTTAATTTATTCAATGAACACAACCTGAGAAGTAGATGGAATAACTATGCTGACTACAATCAACCCACATTTTATCCATTTAGAAGGGTTTAAGATCACCCTGATGATAAGTAATGAAGCCAGGACTCACCCAGCACTTTGGATCTCAGCCCCATTACTTTCTCTAACTCTACAAGTAGCGTGCCTGACCAATCATTATGTCATGGCTATTCTCTCCTTCCTATTAGATATTAAAAACTTCTATTTGTTTCTTTTTAGAAATGTATTCGTGACTGGGCGTATAATCCCAGGACTTTGGAAGGTTTGTTTCTAAAGTGGGAGGATCGCTTGAGTCCAGGAGTTCGAGACCAGCCTGGACAGTATCGTGAGAATCTGTCTCTACAAAAAATAAAAAATGTGCCAGGTGCAGTGGCTCATGCCTGTAATCCCAGCGCTTTGGGAGGACAAGGCGGGCAGATCACGAGGTCAAGAGTTCAAGGCCAGCCTGACCAACACGGTGAAACCCCGTCTCTACTAAAAATATAAAAATTAGTCGGGCTTGGTGGTGTGTGCCTGTAGTCCCAGCTACTCAGGAGGCTGAGGCAGGAGAATTGCTCAAACCCAGGAGGTGGAGGTTGCAGTGAGCCGAGATCACACCATTGCACTCCAGCCTGGATGATAGAGCAAGACTAAATGAACTGGGCATGTGGGTGCACACCTGTACTCCCAGCTACTTGGGAGGCTGAGGTAGGAGGATTCTTTGAGCCTGAGGGGTTGAGGCTGCAGAGAGCCACAATCATGACACTGCACTCCAGCCTGAGCAACAAAGCGAGACCATCTCACAAAGAGAAAAAAAGAACAGAAAGAAAATTTATGCTTTAGCATTATGAAGTAAAAATCTTGCTCTCTATAACTGCTAATGTTGCTACTGCTGCAGATCAGGAAGAAAGGTACAGCCTGGGGTAGGTGGACTTTTGGCTTTCCTGAGTACGCCTATTTTTGACAAGCTTTTCCCAGAACTGCCTGACCTATTTTTTATCAATAAATCAAAACTGCTTCATTTTAAAGTTCAGCAATAGACAGCTCATTGAGGACAAAAGTGACCTTTCATAAATCTGAAAAATTAAAGCACATCTTTTGGAATGAAATAACCATTGATGCATTGACTGAATTAAGTAGCTTAGAAATTATTTTAGTGGTCCTAAATAATACCTTGGGGTACAGTAATCTCTCTCCCTAGGGAGAGGCTGGTAACTATTTTTCCTTGGAAAATTAAAGTTTAAGGTTGTTGATAGGTCTAAATAGGCTAACAGTTATTATATGGAATGGAAACTATTATGTGGAATCTGTTATTACTGCTTTCTGTTGCTTACAATTACTGAAAACTAATGGAGTTCAAGAAAAGATGTCATGGATTTGGGAAATATCAGGACCAAGAAATCAATAAACAATCCATTCCAGGACGGGCGCGGTGGCTCACGCCTGTAATCCTAACACTTTGGGAGGCCAAGGCAGGCAGATCCCTGAGGTCAGGAGTTTGAGACCAGCCTGGCTAACATGGTGAAATCCTGTCTCTGCTGAAAACACAAAAATTAGCCAGGTGTGCGCGGTGGGTGCCTGTAATCCCAGCTGCTCGAGAGACTGAGGCATGAGAATCACTTGAGCCCAGAAGGCAGATCTTGCAGTGAGCTGAGATCACGCCACTGCACTCCAGCTGGGGCAACAGAGCGAGACTCCGTCTCAAAACAAATAAACCAAACCAAAAAAAAAAAAAAAACCCCCACAAAACCAACCCCAATCCACTCCATAATTAGCATAACATACACTTCTAGACTGTCAATATGACACTCATTTAATGTTCTAACACATACCTTATTAGATATAACCACATCATTGTGGATATAAATTAAAACATCCCAATAGGTGACTTCCTCTGGTTAGCTACCACTATTGGGCCTTACAACAATTGCTACTATATATATACACACACACACACACACACACACACACGCATATATATATATATTTTGTTTGTTTTTTTTTTTGAGTCTCAATCTGTTGCCCAGGCTGGAGTGCAGTGGCGCGATCTCCGCTCACTGCAATCTCCACCTCCTGGGTTCAAGCGATTCTCTTACCCGATTCTCCTGCCCCAGCCTCCTGAGTAGCTGGGACTACAGGCACGTGCCACCATGCCTGGCTAATATTTCTATTTTTAGTGGAGAAGGGGGTTCACTGTGTTAGCCAGGATGGTCTCAATCTCCCGTGATCCGCCTGCCTCGGCCTCCCAAAGGGCTGGGATTACAGGTGTGAGCCACCGCGCCTGGCCACTACTACATACTTACTTACTATGTATCTGGCTCTGTGGCAAGTAGTTGGTGTGCTTTGTAAATTTAATATTTAAATAATCATGCGAGACAAGTATTATTGTCACAATACTATAGATGAAGAATGCATTAAAAAAGTGAATTAGACCAGGTGCGGTGGCTCACACCTGTGCACCTGGGAGGCTGGGGTCAGGAGATCCAGACCATCCAGGCTAACACGATGAAACCCCGTCTCTACTGAAAACACAAAAAATTAGCCAGGCATGGTGGCAGGTGCCTGTAGTCTCAGCTACTCCGGAGGCTGAGGCAGGAGAATGGTGTGAACCTGGGAGGCGGAGCTTGCAGTAAGCCGAGGTCGCGCCACTGCACTCCAGCCTGGGTGACAGAGCAAGACTCTGTCTCAAAAAAAAAAAAAAAAAAAAAAATGGTGAATTACAAAGAGCAATTGGCTTCACTCACATTGCTGAAAAGTGGGAGTCCAGCCCAAACCTCAGTTTAGCTGACCCCAGCACCAATGGGCTGCTCCCACTTCTGACTAGTCCTCTCTACTACTGGCCCACGCCTTCCAAGCCATCTTTCAGCTAACCAGTTTTCAGTGATATGAAGTCCTTTAGGGCTCCCCTGGTGGGATAGGGGATGACCTATATCATTTGCTAAGTATAAGGTAGATACTGAGTTAGTGAAACTTACTTTAAAGGCACAAAACCAGGACATCCAAGAGAGTATTATGCTCACTGAAAATGTTACGTATCAATCACGGCTATTGATTCAAGTTCAAAAGAGAAATCATTCACCTTTACTACAGAATTAGAAACAGCCAATGCAACAGAAGTTTTTAAAAATTATATTTAATACAAGTGAATAGATTAGAAGATCTGAAATGTTATAAAGCAATATACACAACGAATAAATAATTTGCACAGGAGAGTCATGTCTACATTACATAACACTGTCTAGTATGGGAATACTTAAAGTAAATCCAGTGATAATGGAGAAAGTCCATAAAAATGCTAACCTGTCTTCCCTTGTATGAAATTGTTCAAGTATAAAAATCCAATACAGTGTAAAATAGTATTCAATTTAGTTTAAGAATAAAAATTGCAAGTATTGCAGTTTCAGAAGAAAAATGTAAAGCAGCATTTAAAAACTACATTAAGAAGAGTGTTCAACTAATGAATTACCAATAAATGAGATCTACACAGGCAAAATCAGAGGAGGAAGCATGACTAGCAATATATCTTGTTTAAAAAAAAATCTAAAAACTAAACTAAAATGTGTTAATGTAAGAGTACTCTCTTATACAGTGCACATATGAATTTAAATAAATCCAAGTCAACATCTTTAGTTGAATAGGTTAATATTTAATACGCTACATCTAGACCTACTAAATAATTTATGCCATGAGATGAATACATAATTTTACAGTGTCACATCTAAAGTTCCTTTCTTTAGAGTGCAGCATAGTAAAACTTAAAAATAAATATCTTAAATAGCATTACTATTAAGGCACAGTATAAACCACATTATCATTAACCTTTGAAGAATTGTAATCTCAGTAACCTTGTTGTCTCATGTACTGTAGTCACTAATAAATAGTTTTAAATATGACTCTGAAATAGATACTAAAAAGTGTAAAATTACTTAAAAAGGGAAAAAAAAATAAATGTCCTTAAGACAGTTCTGCAAACTTTGCCTGCCTTTATTCATAAGCCACGAGTCGACACAATAAATAGAAAGAGAAGGCTGTTGTAGTAAAAGCCTGATCCTATTTCAGAATCAGAATTGCTGACACCAGCAGATACAAGTTTCCCAAAATTGAAACAGGATGGGGAGAGGGATTAGAATGTGACAAGCTCATCAAACAAGCACAAGTGATGTGTTCTTTCCAGAACTGTGTGTGTTATTGATTGTCTGTACAGCTGTTGCACCCATTAATTCCACATCACTTGTTCCACAGTTCCACTCATCCACAGGACAGATGAGAAAATAGCTTTGGTGCCTGTCCACCATTTTACCCACTGCCACGCTCCTAGATTGATTGTTCGATGCCCATTTTTGAGATAGTAAGAGCAGGACCTTCCGACTTGAAAAAAGTTCTATAGGCCTTAAGTGACTGCTAAAAATGACAATCAGTGCTTTCGCCATTTTGTTTGTAAAAAATCTGCTTTTAAATGTAATTCAAGCTACATATTGCTCGCTCTGTATTCCCTGGTTCAACTAGATTCAAACAGCATTTTCTAACTTGTAAAAGGCAGTTTGCTTCCCTGATACTATAAAAAGAGCAAAAATAAAAATCCCATTACAAAAGTGAAGTTCCGTTGTTACTCCTGGCGTCATTTCGTAGTGGCCTTTCATTTACTCAGGCTCTTTGGGATTGATTTCCAAAATTGTGCCCATTCCCCTCATTCTTACCTCTTTCTCATCTAGAACACTACCTGGAGTATAAAAAAAATAATAACTCTGCTTCACAATAGCATGGCTGTTTTTTTTTTTTTAAAGCTGTTAAGTCAATGTTAACTCTCTTATTAGCTACTAAAAATTGGAAAATTGGGAGGGAAAGAGAAAACAATTCAACTTTGATCAGATGGCTGGTCTATTGCATTCGGTCTGTCTGCAGCTGCTGAGGCTGGTACTGGCCAAATGCTGCAGCGGCAGCAGCTGCTGCAGCGGCGGCGGCAGCTGTCCCAGGTGCTGCTGCGGTGATTGGCTGCTGGACTGCGTAGCCATAGCCCCCAGCAGTAACATATCCTGCAGCAGCTGGAGAGGCTGCATAGGGGTACTGGTCATAGGCAGCAGCGGCAGCGGCAGCAGCAGCAGCTGCGGAGTATTGTGCATATGCAGCTCCAGTGTAATCAATGTAAGGGGTGGTGGAGGCGGCAGCTGCTGTCGGCTGGACATGTGGAATGACCACTCCCGGCTGCACAAAAGCCTGCGGATAGACATAGTGGGCAGGTATCCTGTTGAGAAATGGAAAACAAAGTCAGGTGGTAGTCACCTCCTATCCGTAGCATGTTGTTCAAAGATAAAACAAACTCAAATTTAGTGGTTATTATGAGCATAGGGTTGCCACAATATCTACTTTCTAGTGGTCCATTGAGAGTACTCAGGCAGTAGCCAAAGTCATAGAGTGCCCCCAGAAGAATTGGACCCCAAAAATATGATGACACCCTCCCTGCTAGAATTGTCATGTATGATTATTTGGAGCTGTTAAATACAGTTTATCAAGAGTTTGGAAAATAAATCAAGATTCATGAGGGCTACACACATAAGAGATATTTAACAAGTGCTCAATTGATGAAGACTTTGGAAAATTTTGTAATGAGTTCATAAAATAAAAATGTTTAATTAAGTAAATAGAAAAATTGTTAGCCGAGAATACTGGACTCAAAAGGTAGTCCATAATTATTCACTTCTGTGGGGTGATCACCAGTTTGTCGAAATTAACATAAACATTAACAAAATCCGTATGTTTATTATCATGGCAACCCTACTTGAAATTGCTATGCAGACTCAGCACACATTAATCTCTCTGCAACCTCAGTCACCCTTATTAAAAATAATAATTAAAAAAGGAAGCAGGCGACAAAATAAAAAAAGGAGTTTAAAAGTTCACAAGTGTGGTAAACACAGCAGAATCACACTTCTCAAACGAACTGTAGTGCAGCTCACTCTGTCACAAGAGGCTGTCGTGGGAAGCTACAAAAATGCTATTAACATTCATGGCAGTGATTCCCAAAGAGATGTGCAGCACACTTATTTTCTTTCTTTCTCTTTTTTTTTCCCCCATAAAATTCATAAGGACACGACGGTCAACCAAACCTGTTTGACTATCAGGCACCTGAGGGTCAGCCAGCTTGTTTATCTCTATGCAAGACAGACAGAAGGGGTTTTGGGGAAATGATGAGGTTGAGGGAAAAGGCAGGACAGGGAAGTACAACTAAATATTTCTAAAATTAATAGAAATTTAAAAGGTTTACATAACAAGAAAACTTTTTTTGCACATCTACTAACTCTTGTTTCATCCTCCAAATCAGCAGAAATACGTTAGTGTTATGTTTGAAATCTGCCCTATTCGTTGATATTTTGTACAAATCATATCAATTGTATAATCATGTGTTATCCTGCAAAAGTTCAAGAAAGTCAAACAAAACCAAGTATCTTTTTAAAATTATACATCCACAGATAATACAAGACAGACTCCAATGACGTTACTTAAAAGTTAATGTGGTTAAAAAAATAAATCACAAGAGGTATTTAAACAAAAATTCCATGCATCTCCATTCTCACTCTTGCAATTTATTACTGCCCATCTGAAACACTACCATGAATATCTGATTTATCTTCTTCTTTAAAATAATCTCCATTAAAGCCCCCTATATTTATATCTAAAAACATGACACTATAATGCTATGTGGCTGTTGGCAAAGCCAACTTGTAAGAAGTACAAGGACAAGTAACAATCTTCCAATTTCAAAGAACTCAAAACAGAGAACAGCACGTGTAGATTTTTCAGAAACATAGATTTTGCTTTGCCTTTTCAGAGTTTTACTGAGAGCACTCATTAATGAACATCCATGGAAAAGATGAATTTATCTCAGAGGATAGTGGACTTTGGCCCCAATGATAAAAATACACTCAATTTTACCAGACTTGTAGATGTTTCCCAGTGCCAGGAGAAATGACGTCATCAAGTGTTTCTGAGGACACTCAGAGATGTTCTTAACTGCTTGTCAGAAACCAGGCGCGTGGTCATGCACACACTCAGAAGTTTGCTGCAGGTCAGGTGACTGGCTCACTCGCAGCAACAGGTGTGGCTTTATGAAACACTGTCCCCGGGAGGCTGCCGCGTCCACAACGTGTAGACACGGCTAAGAGAGCCTACTCTTATGCCAGTTTACATGTGGTGATGGACAGCAGGGGCTGCGGCCGGGCTATTTTTGATCCTGTCATGCGACAAGGGTTTCCAGTGGGTAAAATGTCTTTATAAGGCCAAAGTAAAACATCTATCAGCTGCAAAGGCCAGCCAGTGCGGATCTCACTGACACCGAAACCTTAACCCCTTGTACTCTCAAAGTTCCAACAACAACACTGTGGGTGCTAGGTTGGTATCTCTGAATAAAGGTGTTAAGTGAAAATGTTTATCCTACAAAAAGGCAGGACAAAGTGTTGTGAAGAATGCATTAAAAGACAGGCAAGGTTGCTTAGGGGGCTTTAGCTCTGCGTTTACTTTGCATTAGGAAATAGTTTTGATTTCACAATGTCAAACAATGAGAATATAAAGAAAGTTCACCGGATTATCAGACACCTACATGAAGTTTGGCAAAGGTTAAAGAGACATCTGGAAGGCAAATGAAAACCTAGAACATTTTAAGGCTTAGGGAAAAGGAGAATGCGAAAGACCTCGGAGAGCCTAAAATATTCTGGGTCAGGAAGGAAGACAGAATTGGACTGAAGGTTCAAGTGGCACTTTGGAATGAAATCCTGAATTAGGAGTTGTTTTTAATAGTCTGAGACCCATTAAGGTGATCTGGGAATCTCCCTCCTATTAGACATTTACCAATGTCGTTTCCTTAACCATAAAATATGCATGCCTAGCAGTTATAAAAAGCACAAGTGCAAAGAAGATACTTTTGGTAATTTTCAAAGAAAATTTACTACATTTTCCTTTTCTTCCCATCTCTTCAGGTTCCACTGACATCTCTATATGACTTTTGAAGCAACATCCTAACTTGTTTTGAAGCAATATCCTAATTGGTTTCCTTTTCCAATCTATCTCACAGCAACTGATGACAAGGTCTCCATCTCATTCATTTGCTCAAAGTAATCCTTGGCCCCTAAAAAATCAAACTCAGTACAAATTTCTTAAGCCTTGGCATTCTAGGCCAAAACACCCAGACTGCCTCTGGCTCCAAAACACCCTTCTAGTATTTCCTTCCACCTTTCCTAGAACCCAGGTCAACTGGGCTTCTTTGTGTCTCCTGGACAAGCTTCACATTCCCAGATTCTTGCCCTTTATTCATGTCATCCATCCCTCACTCAGATGCCAATCCTTACACTGTCTCTACCTGCTGAAATCCAAATCCCATTCACCCTAGCTCTAGCACTCACTACGTGTAGAGCTTTCAGAAATTTGCTTTATCTTTTAGTCTCATATTTTTCTTTTTTTATGCTATCTTGTCTTAACACAGCCTCATGTTTTGCAGACGTGAAATGGACTAATCATCTCACAACCCTGGATTGCTGTGCATTAAATAAAATTATCTTTGGAGAGAGTCTACAATGACAAATATAGTAGGCACTCAATAAAAGAGGTCCCTACCCTCTACCATTCTTTAAAACCTAGGTCAACTTCTACTTCCTTCACGAAGACTTCTGAATCCCACTCACTGTCCTGACGTTCGTCTCTCTTATCTGAAGCCACATGGACAGCCCTTCTTGGTGCTTATTGGCTTTCTTACTGGATTATGAGAGAATAGAGTTTTGTCTTTGGGGGCTACAGCTTGACAAAGAGGAAAGAATGCAGCTTCTGAGGTCAGGCAGACCATGATTCTGAATCTAGAATCAGACTCTTAACACTTAGCAGTCCTGTGATCAGGGGGAAGTTAATTAACCTCTCTGTCTTAGTTTTGGAAAAGATATTAACAATGCCTTCAACAAACACTTACTGTGAGAATTAAATTATGTAATTTATGTAAATCCCTTATCATTACAATCCATATGGCAGATGTTTGGTTAGTGTTAGTTACAGTCCCTCCTGCCCTCCTTAGTGGACACTATAAATACTAAGCACAGTGTTACACACAGCATAAAATTGAGCACTTAAAGGAGTACTGAGTCAATGTTTAAGTGTATGTTCAACCTGATCTAAACTAGCCCAGAAATTTGTTTTTTTTTTTTTTTGAGATGGAGTCTCACTCTGTCCCCCAAGCTGGAGTGCAGTGGCACAATCTCAGCTCACTGCAAGCTCCGCCTCCCGGGCTCACACCATTCTCCTGCCTCAGCCTCCCAAGTAGCTGGGACTACAGATGCCCGCCACCACGCCCAGCTAATTTTTTGTATTTTTAGTAGAGACGGGGTTTCACTGTGTTAGCCAGGATGGTCTCGACCTCTCAACCTCCTGACCTCGTGATCCACCCACCTCGGCCTCCCAAAGTGCTGGGATTACAGGCGTGAGCCACCGCACCTGGCCACTAGCCCAGAAATTTCTACTCACAGATCTGTAGCCTCCCCTCTCCAAGGTTTCAATAAGGAAATGCTTCTTTCAACCATAAACTATAAAATATTGTTCAGCAAGTTTACAAGTTTTTCCACATCTGCCCACTGTGCTACATCAGAAATTCCTTTTAGGCCAAGGTTTTGTCTACAAAGGCCCAAAGTAACCTGGGGGCCATTTAAGGACCACATTCAAAGGGAACAGTTCAGTTACTAGAATTTCAAGTAAGTCAAGTCAAATTTGAAATTCTCAAATTTCTTTCCAGGCCTAAAATAGGAACATGTAGCAATTCAAACAGAATTTAGGATGACCAGGTGTGATTTGTGAGGTACAGACTCTGAAATTAGAGCAGTGTTGAGAACCTCTTAAAAAAGAAAGAGAAAGCTCACTTGGTCCACCTGGAATGCTATCTATTTCTAATAAGAATCTCAAGTTCAAACAATTTATGCACACAGTAATAATCACCATCCTTTATAAAGGCAGTTAATATTAGAAGAGGTGAAAAACAAAATGTTGCTATCAAAACACACTTGCTTTGAAATTTCCATGACACATCTTACACTGGTGGTTGTAATTTTCCTTGTGTTACCTTCTTTCTTAAGAACTGATCTATAAGGACTTCCACAATCAGTCCAAATTCCTATGCCCAGCTCTCAAGACCCACCTTAGACAGTCTGGTTTCTCCACACACTGAGTCTTCTCCTCTATGCCTCTGCTTCGGCTCACTCCATCCTATACCCTCCAGGCATATCCAGTCTTCCTTTTACCTGCCTAACACATACCCAGTGGTGCAAGTCTAGTGCCAGTCTATCTGCCACGCACACCACGGCCTTATTCAACTCCACCTTATCTATTTTCTTGCTACTCTGAATTCCTTTTGTAATTGAAACAATACCAAGTCATTTAGCAATTAGTAATTCTTGACTGGTTTTTGCATGACTTTTGCTTCCCAAACTAATGTGCAATTCCCTCGTTTTGCATCACCCACTGGCACAGTGAAAAAATTAACACATGCAACTACCTGTTGATTGATTCAATTTTATAACTGTTTCAAGATTATTAGTGTGAGCTCACCACTAAGCTCACGTCACACCTTCAGATATATGCCCTCCTCCCTAATCCCACCTTAAACAGTTAGTCTAAATGAATTACCCACAGAAATAGCTGAACCCATCAACCCACCATTTGTTTTCAGTATCTGGGTTGGCTTGGATGGGGATTTGCTAAATAGCTATTGACATAGGAAGGCCCTTTCTGATCATATTGAACAGAAGACTCTTCCACAGCTAAAAAAAAAAAAAAAGTAGTAGTTGGCAGTAACAGTGAGGTACCGATATGTTAGAGCTGTAAGGAGGTGGTCATGGGAAATCTAACTTGACTCTTCCAACTCAAGTTATTGTTACTTTCTTATTAAAATCTATTCTTAGAGACACATATGGTAGACATCTATCTATGTAGACAGATTCCAGCCTTCCAGGTTACACAGGTAGATGTTTAGGTCCTAAGCTAGAGAAGAAATTATTATTGAGGATAAAACACTCTTTCAACAACATGAACATTTAAAAAGAAAATTTAAGTATCCTGCGTTAGAGTTACAGGAATGTTGATCAGGTAGAATAGAGCCAAAACAGAATCTAGTGTCCAGGATAAATTGAGGCGAGGGGTGATCTCCCACCCATATAACCTCTGAAAGGAAGAGAAATGGGGACCTTGGAACAGGAAAACTGGTAATCACAAGACCCAAAGACAACACAAATATGAACAGGTGTTCACCTGAATTAGATCTGAAAGGTGCAAGTTAGTGCTACGCTACTCAAAAAAACTGGCTTGTTAATAAAATCTGATGAGAGTTGTTGAACCTTTAAATTAGATGGCCTAAAAGTGGATACATATTGCAAAAGAAGGAACCCCATTCCCAGAAAATTTCCCATAAAACAGAAACTTAGGACATGCAAGCAATGAATCTGTATTCTGACAAAGAGAAATCACACAATTTAGCACTCACTACAAAAATATGGTTAAATGGAAGTCACAGGCTACAGCTTAAAAGCAAGAAAAAAAAAGGCCCTTTGCTTCCCATGGCAAAGTCAAAAGTCAACACCCCTCACCACCACCACCACCAAAACCAAAACGCAAAGAGCCCCTTCCCCGAGGAAAAGAAAACACTTTCACTACAGCTCTTTTCAATTAAGTAAAAAGCACACAGTTTAGCTATCAACACCACTTCATTACTGTAATAAATAAAATAAAGCACACGAAGGGCTATTGACTATTGTGAAAAATAAAAACAACAACACCAACATCCATGCATCGTTAATCACCATCTGAGCTTGTGTGTCTGAGTCTACTGGTTACAGAGTTTAATTCCAAACAGAACTATTCCACCTCTTATCATGGTATCCTTCTGATCAGTTAGCTTAACTGTATACGAGCCCTGTCAGGTTAGAAAGAGATAAATAAAATTGAGTCAAGTCGAACAATAGTAATGGTGATGGGACACAATCGTCTTGTACACAAGTCATACCTGGTATTTTTGTTTTGTTTTGCTAATCATAAGCTCAAAATTTGTCTCGTTTGGAGGCTGCATACTTGGTCAGATAACTTGACTCATCTAAAAATATTTATAGTATCAGCATTAAAAATGCACAAATATATATAAAATTGTATAACCAGGAACATTCTGTGACATCATGATCTTATCGGTATATAACAAAGAGGCACGTTAACAAATGATAGTCACACTGAAACTTAAGAAAGCCTGATTAATCAACTTACCCGAAAGGTCTTTGTATAAGGGCTGGATGAAGTTGTTGAACACCAAAGGCAAAACCTAACAACAAAATATACCACATACTTTATTTGTGCACGGTTAGGCATTTATTATTCCTACATGTAAAATGCAATCACAATTTTCACTTACAAAAGATAACCATTCTTTTGCCACTTTAAAGAAACTATATGTATGTATATTTTTAAAAGCCGATTTTATAAATGCGATCGTTGATTCAAAGTAAAGGTTTTAACAGGGGAAAAGTGGGAACTTTAAAAAAATCTGCAAAGTTAAGTTGACAGACACAGAATCGGACCTTGGGAAAATGTTCATGAAATAAAATTAAGTACAGCAGGATTTGACAATGAAGTTACATCTCAAATATTCTCACAGTTTTGAACCATAATCTATGAAAAGTCTTTGTAATTTGGAACGTTCTGGGATGCTTCAGACAATGCTTTGGAAGATTATGGGTTTTACACTTTCCAATATTAAAAATTCACAAAAAAACCCTCTTTTTTTTCTGGATACTACATACCCACAATGTATTAGACGAATTTTTTTAATGCCCATGAATATTTGCACAAACACTCATTTTCTTGACAACCTAGTTTCCTTTTAAACCCGTTTGGATGGAAGTGTCAACCTCTTCCCAAAATTTCAGATGGAAAGGCTTAGGAGTGAAGAGTACATGATTTAATCAAACTTTACAAGTAAAGTTGCCTGACCAAAGAAAATACATTTGCTTAAAAATCAACTCTCAACTATTTGTGCTAATGCAAAGGGCAGTGTTGTAAATAATCCAAGAGATATTGGTTTCCCATAGACAAAAAGCTGCTCCCTTTTGGCAACTAATAGCTACATGACTTAAATAAAATATTTCTCATCTCTAAGCATCAGTTTCTTTGTCTGTAAGCATAGGGTTCTTGAGTAGGTGCAATTTCTATTTTCTTTGACTGTTGATACTCTGTGATTTTATGTTAAAGGTTTACCATTTTGGGCCAGGCGCGGTGGCTCACGCCTGTAATCCCAGCACTTTGGGAGGCCAAGGCAGGTGGATCACCTGAGGTCAGGAGTTCGAGACCAGCCTGACCAACACAGTGAAACCCCGTCTCTACTAAAAACACAAAATTAGCTGGGTGTGGTGACACATTTCTGTAATCCCAGCTACTTGGGAGGCTGAGGCAGGAGAATCACTTGAACCCAGGAGGCGGAGGTTGCAGTGAGCCTAGATCGCGCCATTGCACTCCAGCCTGGGCAACAAGAGAGAAACTCCATCTCAAAAAAAACACAAAAAAACAAAAAAACCTTTACCATTTGGACATCGCCCCTACCCCTTAATGCTTCCCTTGGGTCTGTGTTCAAGTCAGATTACCTGCTCTGAGCACAGTGCAACCGGTGCCAAAAGGAGAGACACCACTAAGTAGGGAAGTATATTAGCTGAAGTCGACAAATTTGGCCCATATAATCCACATGTGAATTATCTACAGGTGGCTAAAAATTGGAAAATTGAGAGCAGACTACAAATGTATGCCATATAGGAAACAGTTGAGTCATGACTAACTCTTCTTCCTGTATGACCCCCAAGATCCATTTTTGCACACAGGTACATTTCAAGCCTTGAGAGGAGTATTTACAACTCTCATTTATGTTTAATGCCTTGGTAGAATAACAAGCCACGGTTCAAGTTTACTAAACACATCCACAGAAGGAGACAATGTCTTCTAAATTAGAGAATCATCCCACCCATAAGTGGGGGGTTCTTGGAGAGGGGGGCAGGGGAGACAGCCATTTCTCACCTGGTTGCATGATCCTTGGTTTTGCTCCTAAGTATGCCAGATTCACGTTGGCCTTTCTGCCATCAATGATGGGATTGGGATCCTTGCAGGCCCTTTCAGCAGCAGCCCGGTCAGCCATGGTGACCTTAGCAACAGACACACACAGACATACATACATAACCTCTAAATTAACCCTTGAAGGAAATCAAGAATCACAATGGAGAAGTCATTCATGATAAAACTGAGATCAAACTTTCTTTCTATTCCTTTCTTCTTTTGACTGGACCCTCCTCCTTGATCTCCCATTTTTAACAGGCGGGCGGGGGCGGCGGGAAGCGGGTAGACGAAGGAAAAAAGAAAGAAACCCTCTAACCCTGCCTCCCCCTACCCCACCGTCGAAATCTTAAGGGTGCTAGTAGGGCCTAGCTGAGATTTGGAAGCCTAAATTCTTGGAACTCTAGATCCTCCTTCCCCCGACTCCCCCGCCCCCCAGGTCCCTACTCAGCCTCAGAGGCACCGTTTGCTTTAAAGAAAGTCCAGCCTTACATCCGCCCAATGCTCCCAACCTCCCGAAAACACTCCCCAACGACAATAGCTATTGTCCTACTCTGGGGCTCCCTGCTCTTCGGCAGTGAATTTGCACGCTTAAATCTCTAGGAAGGAAGCTTAACATGCTCTGTTTCAGTTCGGCAAAGAGCCCTAGGATCATCATTTAAAAGAACCTACCTTTGCAATTAAAAGGCGGGGGGATGACACAAGGGAAACAGCCCCAGACCTCGTGGGGTGTCCCCTCCCTGCCCCAGCCAAAACACCAGAACACACGCATTTTTACAAAGCAACAGCGCGCTTAACAACCGGCCTGCAGCCCGGGAATGCAATTGTTCGGGGTTGCGGCCCCTCCCTCGCAACCCTCCGCACCCCAAATACCGCCGTCATTACAAGTCTCTCCTTCCACCCCTGCTCTGCCCTGCCCGGCCCCCGACCTCGCACAGCGCTGGGTCTTCTCCGAAACCCGCGAGGCCGGCGCCGGCCCTCTCCCCTAGCAAAGTTTCAGTTCACCCCGGAGCGAAGGGGCAGCGCCGCTTTACCCGCGGGGCTCCTCACGGGTCACGCCGAGCCCCTCACTCCAAGCTCCCCATCCCCGGGGTCAGGCGCCACTCCGTCCCTCCCCCTCATCCCCCATCCGTGCAACTTACAAATCCATAGCCCCGGGACTTGCCCGTCTGCCGGTCGGTGATGACCACCGCCTCCTCGATCTCGCCGAAGACCTCGAAGTACTTGCGCAGGCTGGCGTCGGTGGTGTGGTAGGGCAGCCCCCCGACGAAGATCTTGGTGTACGTCGTGTCCTTTTGGGTCGTGTGCATCTTCGCGCCCGCCCCGCGGCTCGGGCTCCGGCTGCGGCTGCGGCTCGGGCAGCGGCTGCGCCTCCTCCTCCGGCTCCGCGTCTCCCGCACCCTTTCGCGGCCGCTGGGGGCCAAGGGCGAGCCCGGGGGCGAGGGCGGCGGCGCGGCGGGGGCGAGCGGCCGGGGGCGGCTGAGAGCGCCGGGCGCGCGGCTTCCGAAGTCGCCAGCGGCCCTGGAGACTTGACTTCGCTGTCTCCTCCCGCCCCCTCTGCCGGTCACCGTACAAATTCTCCGGATCGTCTGGATTAGAATCCGGTTCTATAGAATGTGCAAGCGGTTTCCACTCACCCGGCGGGGACGCCAAAAATGAAAAGAGAGGGTAGTCCTCAAGCGAAGAAGGGGGTGCTTTAGAGGTAGATTTTTCTTCCTTAGGAATCAGGTGCCTTGGGTAGGGTGTGGGGAGGGTCCGCGGGGAGAGCGTCCGAGCGCCGAAGCGGGCGGGGGGCGCGGCGGCGGGGCCAGGGGCGAGGAACTCCGCGCAGCTTCGGCTCGGGTCTGTCCCTCCCGCCGTGGGATCTGGAAGACGAGTGCCGAGGACGGCTCTCCACCTCTCTGCTCCCTTCCCCCGCGGGCCGGGGGTCGACGCCCGGCTGGGGAGGGGGGCGGGCCGGACGCCTGCGATTGGCCGCGGCAGCACCTGGGGCGCCGGGCGCCGCCGCCCCCCAGCTGTTGGGAACAGCTGCTTCTCTCCCCGCGCGGCGCGGCGCTGGGGCTCGGGGCTCCGGCTCTGTAGCTGGCGATGGGGTAGGGCTGGAGACGCCTGTAGGCGGCCTGGCTCTCGGCGTCGCCTGCTCTAACCAGTCAAAGTCTTAGGGACCCGGCGCAGCACCAGCCGGGACCCAGGGAGCGGGGACTGTGCCCAAGGAGGAAGCTGCGTTGCTTTCCAAAGGGGACGACGCGAGCTTTTTGGGCTAGGCCTCGGTGACAGGGCGGGCGACCTGGACTGACGAACTGGGGTCCCCAGAGGCCTGGGGCGATTCGCTGAGAGGCCAATCCCCCTCCCGGGCGCGGGGGGTCAAGGAGCTCGGCCGAACGAAATCCAAGCTGGACACCCTGGGGTCTGAAGCGTGAGAAGAAGGGCCCCAACTTTCCTTGGCCCCAAAAAACCGGTGCGGGGGAGTATCAGAGAGGTACAGCCAGAAGGAAAAGAAAGATCCAGCGCTTGGGTGTAGTTGGGAAAACCATTAGTTTTAATTGCTACCGCCCAGCCAAACCAAGTAACCGGAGATACCTATGTCCATCAGGCACCGCCTTCTATTTCAGAGAACCACAAGTTAGTACTTTAGCCCCCACAGTCACCAAATTTGTCTTTCCTCCCTAACTTAGTTATTCAGGAAGATTGGTACAGATGTCTCAGCATAAGTCGTCCTTGTTTTTTGTTTCGTTTGTTTTTTTTTTCCTAAACAAAGAATTAATCTATTTCCTTCTCTTTGAATTACAAGAATGTTTAGTGGCTTGACCTCATCTGTTTTTATCTGGATGTAAATGTAAAAGGTGTAATTTTTGAAATCAACTTATTGCACAACCAGTGGTTTCTACCAGCAAACCTGAAAGCATTTGTAGAACATAGGGCACCCCATATATATTTATTACTTTACATCAGCTTTTTGCAACTTCTTTTAATTGAGAGTTCATTCAATTAGGCCTTAAAATCATTCTCATACTTGAGGTTTGGATGAAAATATTTAATGTGAGCAGAAGGTTTCATCCACCATTGTTGGTGCACAACTGCCTTTTAAGTCCTTTCTACGGGAGTCCACCCTACAGTCCCTACATTAATCGCCCCTGAGCCGCACCATTTATTCCATTAAAACAATTCAGTATGTTAACCATTAGAGAGGTGCATACTCTGTTTCTCTCCAGGACACCTTTGCAGTCAACCCAAGAGGGTGAGAAATGTTGCATTTGCAAAGGCTAATGGGAATGCAAATATTCTTGTGCAAAACATTAAATTACGTTTTTCATCTTGCTGACTTCCTCATGAGGTTGACTTTTTGATGTCACTGGTTTCTTTAAGTTTGAACCCCCGGTGGGAGATATAGAGAAATCAGAAATCTATTAAAGTTAAAAATATTTTTTTCACCCGATTAAAAAAATAATAAAGAATTTTACAGACAGATGAGAGCCAGAAAGTGAAATTGTAAACACCCTCTCTTTATTGCTTAAGTAAAGGACAGGTTCCAAAACGACTCTCTGTGCTGGTATGATGAAAGATAATTTTTAAAAGTTAGAAAAACAAAGCAGGCGGGGAAAGAGAAGGGGCGTGTTTTTAAATATTCAACATCCATCTTGTGTCATTTAAGAATTACTGTACGTAGATGAGGCTCAGGCAAAACCCTTTTATGAAGGGAAGCTGCTTAGAGAGAAGCCTTAGAAGGGCGCCTTTGGCTGTCTCGCCTTTCTTCCTACCTGGATTGGGAGCCCACCCTGGAGGAGACTGTGATAATATCAGGGAAGGAGCGTGTCTGGGAGTGTAGCCAGCAGCTAGGATGTTCACAAGGTAAAGTGGTGAGATCTACAAGGAAATTCTGATCCCGGGTTGGAATACTCGTGTCCTAGAACTCAGCTTCTGGAAATAAGACGCCTCCTTGTCATTGTCCCTCCCATCCCGTGCAACCCGACTGCAGTGCTTTTATTCTTTCAAGGGAACAGTAAATACTTGATCACTTTGCCTGAAACTTTGCCTGGATGGTCGCTAATTTTGAATTCCAGGGATAATTAAAACATTACTAATACACTGGTATTACGTCAGTCACTGAGAACAAAGGTTAAGAGGGATGGAGATTCCTTATTTTCCAAACCTATTTAAACGGAAGCCAGAATTCATACCCGGTTCAACTCAACAAACTTTCATCAAGACCCCCTCCCCTTCGCCCAGGCAAGCACTGTGGTAGGCATCATTGCTGCCCACTGTGGGTTTTATTTTACATTTGCACAAAGGTGGACACAGTTAAAATGGCCAGATCCTCATTCTTGGTGGATTTACGAATCTGAACCATCAAATCATGTAGGCTTGGGACCATAAAGTTTTTCTGAATTCAAGGTTTCAAGGTTAAGTACCAAATACTTCTGTACAATTACCCATTACAAATTCAGGTCTGAAAAACAATGCTTGGATAATCCTTTTGCTTTCTCAGCTGCTTTTGGCAGAGAATACTTGTGTATTCACAGGCCTTGTGCAATATAATGTGTGCTTCTTTGGAAAGAAAGAACCATAAAATACTGTAAAAGTTATAAATAGATTCCACAAGCTTGTCATCTCCAAATTAGTACATATGGATGGCCCTGAAGTTTTGGTTCCTACTCCATGGCAAGATCAATATTATTTTATTACTTACAGTAAATTATTGTCCACTTTGTTCAAAATCTTTATCTGACTATAAAGGCCAGAACCAAACTCACAAGTTTCACGTTCATGTATAACTGTCTTCTCTTTTCCCCTTCCCTCTTAATCATGGAAATAAACTTCAGGCTCACAGCCTTTTAGAATAATTTTGAAAAAAGATAGAAATATTTCATGAAGATTGAGAAGCACTCTTTTGGGCTTTGTACCCCAGAGATAATATTGCTTTGGACAATAAGCCACCTGAGAGCAGGGTGACACTCTTAGGTGTCACTGGATCTCCTGCTGGTCATTAAAACCCTTCAGAGGGTTCTACATATACTTGGCACTAAAGAAATATTTACTGAAAAACGTTGATGTTTTAAAGATGCCTACCTTCAAGCTTGATGGGAAGAAATGCATTCTTGATTAGAATTGATGACCTATAAAGTGGGCACTTTTTTTTTTTTTTTGAAGCTGGGCACTTTTTTGTTTTTGTTTTTTTTTAAACAAAAATATGGCTTCAGTGAAGTCTTTTGTTTTGGTTGTTTGGCAATATTTTATCTTCTTTTGAGTATCTCTGTGAGCGTTTTGATGTAAAACCAACAGGTTTTCTGGCCTTTTGAGAAGTCCTGTCATCAGCCGTATTTCTGTTTCTTTGGGTGGGTTGCTAATTCTCTCTTAGTAACAGATAACAAATGTGTGTGATAGGTTATGCTGCTATTTTAGTGTGCAGAAGAATTGGCAGTCAAAAACCTAGTCAGTTCAGCTCAGACTCACCTCTGGGGGAATTCTATTCATGTTGCATTAAACCACAGCTAAGCTGGTAAATAAAGTGAAATGGAAATTTGTGCCTGTTATTCAGTCATTAAAGTCATAATGCCTCTTTTACACTGAAAATCCAAAAAACAGAAAGCAGAGTAGGATTATTTGAGGGACAGGCAAGGGCAAAAATCAAAGTGCCGAGGGACAAAAAAGTTTATTGCCAGTGTCACCGTGCCAATAATTTCACCCTGCCTGTGTAGAAGTAGCTTTAAGTGTATGCACACTTTGATTTCTATTATGTAAACCCGAAAGGCAAGAAAGAGAATGCAAACATTTTAAACCCACTGTGTGCTTGTTCACATTTTAAACTCAGGGTGTCCTTTGGTTTTAAGTCTTTAAACAGTGAGCTTCTGAGCTGCCAAGTTATTTTTAGGGAACTGATGATACTCTCCAAATGTATTGAATGACCTCTCTCTGGATGACAGATACATTCTAATGCTGTTGCTTGTGGGCTGGGCAGAGGGCACCGAGTGATGGAAATAGTCCTGGATCTCAAGACAGGAGACCTAGAGTCTAGTCCAGGCAGTTATTAACCAGCTCCAAGACCTTGTTTGGTTTACTTCATTAAAAAGGACAATGTGGTTAGAAAAAGTACTCATGATCTTATCCTAGAATGGAGGATGCTAGCGTGACCTTTTATTTAAAGATGTCTATAGAGGGTGACCTCGGATTTCAAAGATGGCTTAATGTTAATACTTGAGTGTTGCTTATTAACTTTTTAATTTAAGCTATTTGAGATCATTTTGTAAGATTGATATTTTCTCTGATAACAAAGGAAAGGCATATTCATGATAGGAAATTATGAAAACATAAAGATATACAAAGAAGAAAATAAAAATTACCCACAATTCTTTCTACTCCTTAAAATAACTGTTGACATTTTAGAGTATCTAATTCCAGGCTTTTCTTATACATAAATATACACACGTAAGTGTTACAAACATAAAGTACAGCTTTTATCAGCTTTTTAAAAAAAACTACTAGTATGTATAGTGAATATTTTTCCTTGTTTTAAATTGTTTCTACAATTTGAATAGCATTTTAACATGTCATTGTCCCCAAGTTTATTTATGCAGTCTCTTTTTGTTGGATATTTATATCATTTCCAACTTTTCGCAGTTATAAAGGGCTCTGAAATTAATATTTTTTTTTTTTTTTTTTAGACAGAGTTTTGCTCTTGTTGCCCAGGCTGGACTGTAATGGTGCGATCTGGGCTCACTGCAACCTCCACCTCCTGGGTTCAAGCGATTCTCCTGCTTCAGCCTCCCTAGTAGCAGGGATTACAGGCCCCTGCCACCATGCCCAGCTAATTTTTGTATTTTTAGTAGAGACGGGGTTTCACTATGTTGGCCAGGCTGGTCTTGAACTCCTGATCTTAGGTCACCCGCCTACCTCGGCCTCCCAAAGTACTGGGATTACAGACGTCAGCCACTGTGCCCGGCCAATACATCTTTTTTTTAAGAAACTTTTAGGTTCAGGGGTACATGTGCAGCTTTGTTATAGAGATTAATTGCTTGTCATGGGTGTCTGGTGTACAGATTATCACCAAGTAATAAGCATAGCACGTGATAGGTAGTTTTTTGGTCCTCTCCCTCCTCCTAGGGAGAAATAGCCACACTGCTATCTACAGTGGTTGAACTAATTTATATTCCCCCCACCGTCAAGTTGGCCCCAGTGTCTATTGTTCCCTCCTTTGTGTCCATGTGTACTCAGTGTTTAGCTCTCACTTAACAAGTGAGAACATGCAGTATTTGGTTTTCTGTTCCTGAGTTAATTCGTTTAGCATAATGGCTTCCAGCTTCACCCAAGTTGCTGCAAAGGACATGATCTCATTCTTTTTTTATGGCTGTGTAGTATTCCATGGTGTATATGTACCACATTTTCTTTATCCAGTCTACGCTTGATGGGCATTTAGGTTGATTCTGAGTCTTTGCTATTGTGAAAATTGCTGCAGTGAACACATGTGTGCGTGTGTCTTTATGGTAGAATGATTTTTATTCCTTTGGGTATGTACCCAATAATGGGATTGCTGGGTCAAATGGTAGTTCTGTTTTAAGTTCTTTGAGAAATTGCCAGACTGCTTTCCACAGTGGCTGAACTAATTTACATTCCCATCAGCAGTGTATAAGGGTTTCCTTTTCTCAGCAACCTTGCCACAATCTGTTATTTTTTGACTTTTTAATCATAGCCATTCTGACTAGTGTAAGATGGTATCACATTGTGGTTTTGAATTGCATTTCTCTAATTAGTGATGTTGAAAGTTTTTTTTTTTCATATGCTTGTTGGCTGTGTGTATGTCTTCTTTTGAAAAGTGTCTGTTCCTGTCCTTTGACCACTTTTTTTTTTTTGAGACAGAGTCTTGCTCTGTAACCCAGACTGGAGTGCAGTGGCATGATCTCGGCTCACTGCAACCTCCTCTGTCTCCTGGGTTCCAGCAATTCTCCCAACTCAGCCTCCCGAGTAGCTGGGAATACAGGCATGTGCCACCACACCCGGCTAATTTTTTGTATTTTTAATAGAGACGGAGTTTTACCATGTTGGCCAGGCTGGTCTGGTACTCCTGACTTCAAGTGATTCACCCACCTTGGCCTCCCAAAGTGCAGGGAATACAGGCGTGAGCCACCGCTCCCGGCCCTTTGACCACTTCTAATAGGGGGTTGTTTGACTTTTGCTTGTTAATTTGTTTAAGTTCCCTACAGATTCTGGGTATTAGACTTCTGTTGGATGTATAGTTTGCAAAATTTTTCTCCCATTCTGTAGGTTATTTACTCCATTGTTAGTGTCCTTTGCTGTGCAGAAGCTCTTTAGTTTAACTAGATCCCATTTGTCAATTTTTGTTTTTGTTGCAATTGCTTTTGGCATCTTTGTCATGAAATCCTTGCCAGGGCCTGTGTCCAGAAGGGTATTTCCTAGGTTATCTTCCAGGGTTTTTAGGTTTTAGGTTTTACATTTAAGTCTTTGCTGAACTTGTTTATTCATCTTGAATAGATTTTCCTTTATGGTTATAAGGAATGGGTCCAGTTTCAACCTTTTGCATATGGCTAGCCAGTTATCCCAGCATCATAGGAAGTCCTTTCCCCATTGTTTGTTTTTGTAAACTTTGTCAGAGATCAGACTGTTGTGGATGCGTGTGTGGTATTATTTCTGGGCTCTCTATTCTATTCCATTGGCCTATGTGTCTGTTTTTGTACCAGTATCATGTTGTTTTGGTTACTGTAGCCTTGTAGTATAGTTCGAAGTCAAGTAATGTGATGCTTCCAGCTTTGTTCTTTTTGCTTAGCATTGCCTTGGCTATTTGAGCTCTTTTTTTGTTGCATATGGATTTTAAAATAGTTTTTTTCTAAAAAACTATTTTGTGAAGAATGTCGTTGGTAGTTTCATAGGAATAACATTGAATCTGTAAATTAGTTTGGGCAGTATGGCCATTTTAACAATATTGATTCTTCCTATCCATGAGCACGGAATGTTGTTCCATTTGTTTGTGTCATCTCTGATTTTTTGAGCGGCGTTTTATAAATCTCATTGTAGAGATCCTTCACCTTTCTTGTTAGTTGTATTCCTAGGTATTTTATTCATTTTGTGACTATTGTGAATGGGATTGCATCCTTGATTTAGCGCTCAGCTTGGACATGGTTGGTGTATAGAAATGCTACTGATTTTTGTACATTGATTTTGTATTAATATCTAGAAACTTTGCTGAAGTTGTTTATCACATCTAGGAGCTTTTGGGCAGAGACTGTGAGATTTTCTAGGAACAGAATAGATAAATCTTTTTGAAGCGACTGTGTTGTCTGGGGTATATACCCTGAGGTTCATTGTCACGGGCCAGGAAAATTTAAGACATGGACACACACAAGGCAGAGGTTTAATAGGCAGAAGAGAAGAGAAGGAGAAACAGCTCTCTCTATAAAGAAAGGGGTCTCCAAGCAGAAAAGACCAGCTGGTGGTGAATGTGCCAGATTTTATAGTCCAGTTTGAGGAGGTGGTGTCCGATTTACACAGGGCTCATAGATTGGTTCCATCAGGTATGAAGTTTACGTACTGCATAGGTAATAAGGCTGGTCTCCCACACTAATCTTATTATGCAAATGGGCTTTCCAGTTGATCGGAGCCATCTTATCTGCTCCTTACTATACACGTGGCTGACAAAGAGAAGGGAAGATGGAGCCGCCATCTTGAACATGTCTGCTCCCTAGTTCCTGCTGGCATTCACCTGTGCAAGCTCCCAGTTTGCTTGTTTATGTCTACAACTTGACTTTACAGGCTGCTCTTTGTTAGAAAATGATTTGGGGCTGCTTTTCATTAAAAAGAAAAGCCTTACTGAGTTCTCCCATACACTTACTATCTGCCTATAATAATATCTGCCTATAATATAATATAATAACTATCTGCCTAAAAATAATTTCTTCTTAACTTCTCCATAATTTTTACACAGCCTTGATTGTTTCCTAAGGCAGGTTCCATAAGGGACTTTGTTTTGTTCACTGCTAAACCCCTGATTCCTAGAATGATGCTTGGCACATAGGGCTTAAATATTTGTTGAACGAATGAATAAATTTTACAAGTTTATGCAGTAGGTTGAAGGATATGCCCATATTTAGATCTTTTGATGCATGTTGCCAAATTGTCCTCCAAAAGATAGCATCAGGTTTTATTTCCACCAGCTGTATGTTGATGTCAGTTTTCCAGAATCCTCACTGACACCTCTGTATAAGATAAAATAATTGGGCCGGGCGCAGTGGCTCACCCCTGTAATCCCAGCACTTTGGGAGGCCGAGGCGGGCAGATCACAATGTCAGGAGATCGAGACGACAGTGAAACCCCATCTCTACTAAAAATACAAAAAATTAGCTGGGCATGGTGGCAGGCGCCTGTAATCCCAGCTACTTGGGAGACTGAGGCAGGAGAATTGCGTGAACCTGGAAGGCAGATTTTGCAGTGAGCTGAGATTGTGCCACTGCACTCCAGCCTGGGCAACAGAACGAGACTCCATCTCAAAAAAATTAAATAAATGAAAAAGACAAAATAATTTTGGTTGCAGTTGCAAAAAATCCTAAGAAGCACTGGCTTAAATAATAAAAGGAATTTATTATCTCCTGATATGGTTTGGATATGTTCCCCCTCCAGATCTCACGTTGAAATGTGATTTCCAATGTTGGAGGTGGAACCTGGTGGGAGATGATTGGATCATGGAGGCAGAGCCTTCATGAATGGCTTAGCACCACCTCTTTGGTGATCAGTGAGTTCTTGCTCAGTTAGTTCATGCCAGATCTAGTTGTTTAAAAGAGTCTGGGACCTCGCCCCTCTCTCTCTCTTGCTCCTATTCTTGCCATGTGATATCCTGGCTCCCCTTCACCTTCTGCCATGATCATAAGCTTCCTGAGGCCTCGCCAGAAGCCAAGCAGATGTTGGTGCCATGCCTGTACAGCATGGCAGTTTTTGGTTATTTTTTTTTTTTTTAATTATGTAGTCTCAGGTATTTCTTTATAGCAATGCAAAAAACAGACTAACACATCTGTTGTAATTACAAAGTCCAGAGGAAGGACAGGCATTAGGTGTGGTTTGGGTGCGAGGGTCATGTTGTTAAGACCGTGGCTCTGTTTGCTGGGATCCTTTGGCTTCTCATGGTTGATTTGGCTCCTAAACCAACTCCCTCAAGGTAGCAAGAGGCTCCCAGCAGCTCCCAGGGCCACGAGCTTCCATGAGGGTGGTGGGGGTGGTGGTCAGATGTTCTTTTTGTTCAATTATTAGACAAAAGTCTGATGTTCCTTTGGATTGTATCAATTTATGTTGCTAGCTCACTCTTGAGCCAATCTAAGAGGCCAAGGGAATGTGATAGCTGATTGGCTTAGGACTGGGTTCTATTCTGTTTTGTCACCATGGGATAAATTCCATGGGCACAGGGGTTGAAATGACACTGGTTGACCCATGATGACCCATCCCTGGAACTGAGGGTGAGATGAGCCCCACCAAACCTTGTGGTTGTGAGATTCTGAGTTTTCTGGGGAAGAAGAAATGGTAGAGGAAAAGCTTTGGAAACAATAAAACGCTATACTAAATATTTGCATTTAATTTTTAAATATATGTATTTGTATATATATATATGTAATCTAGATTTAAAATGCCCTCTTTTTGTTTTTTTTTTACACGTCTCTGAAACCATTTGTTTTTCTTTTGCGAGCTGCCCTTTAAAAATGTTTTTTTCTTCAATTTGCAAAAATACTTTAAAGAGCTGTTTTGATAGACTCATGGCATGTAACTCAAATATCCAGTCCAATCCCTCATTTTGGAATTGAGAAAACTGAAGCCTAGAGATAAATGGCTTCCAAAAGGTGATGCATCTGGCAAAGGACTCAACAGGGATTCAGATGAGCTTGACTTACCTTTTAAAGCACCATTTGTTAAATGTATATGTAACTTAGATATATTCAGTTGCACAGATTTAAATATATAGCTTGGTGCTTTTACATAGGTGTTCACCATGTAACCACTACCAGATCAAGTTGCAGACCATTCCATTAACCAGAAGATTCTTCTGTGCCCCTTTTCAATCAATAACCACCTTCCTTATACACACACACACACACACACACACACACACACACACTGTTCTGACTTCCATCATCATAGGTTAGTTTTTACCTGTTCTTGACTTCCATATAAATGAAATAATAGAGTATTTACTCTATTTTGTTTGTCTTTTTTTGCTCAACTCACAATCATAGTTGGGAGTTGTTAACATCTCTTTCTCAGCAATTGAAGGAAATAAGATTAAGCACAGGGAAAACTCTATCTGCAATGCAGTCTCAATAGAGTCTTCAGCCAGTTGCTATGGGGAGTTTTGGAGCTGGAATGACCCTTGGGAGTGGAGAGAGCTGTGCCTTTTTCCTGCTCTCATTCATCAGTCATTAAAGTGGGCCAACACAGGAAGAAGGCATGACCTTGGACAATGCAGCTCTCTTCAGCCAGTTTATTCTCCATGTGAGGCTGACAGCAGAAGACTTCCTGCTGGTAGCTATTCCAGCACCTGGGAAAAAAAAGTCCTTCATTCCTGAAGGGGAACCTGGGCAATGCATCACAGTTTCCATCACACACTACTCTTTGTGCCTCTTGGATTTACTTCTTCATATAAGTTATGGGAGCAACCCTTCCAGGGCTCTTGTGCTCCTTTTCTTGAGGGAACTTAGAAATAGAAGGATAGTGGAATAAACTGTAACCTCTACTGCTTCAGGTGGTTTTGGGCCTGCAACTGATACTCATCCTCAAGATACATTCTAAATTCCTGTCATCCTCAGCTAGCATACCTCCTGGTCTCAGTGATTTGCTTAGTCATGTGTATGTATCAGTCAAGATTCTTCAGAGAAACAGAACCAATAGGAGATCTCTTTCTCTCTCTTTCCCTCTTTGGAGAGAAGGGTCGGGGTGGAGACTGATTTATTTTAAGGAATTGACTCATGGAATTGGGAGCTGGCAAGTCTGAAATCTATAGGGGAGGCCAGCAAGCAGGAAACTCAGGCAGGATTTTTCCATTGTAATATTGAGGCAGAATTCCTTCTTTTCTGGGAAATCTCAGATTTGCTGTCAAGGCCTTCAAATGATTAGATGAGGTCCACCTATATTATTGAGAATAAGCTCCTTTACTGAAAGTCAACTGATTGTAAATGTGAATCACATCTACAAAATACTTTCACGGCAACATCTAGAATGGTGTTTGACCAAACAAATGAGCACCATGGCCTAAGCCAAGTTGACACAGAAAATTAACCATCACAGGATGTAACCTAGACCCTCAGTCCTGAGAGGTATGGACCCCTGCTTGCCATGCCCTTCTCAAGATGGAGCTGCTGCACTTCTGCATTCATTGTCAAAATAGAACGAGGGAATACCAAGAAGCATCCATGTGGACCATGGGAGTGTCAAATCTATTCCTGCCTCACAGTATAAAGCACCCCAAGGTTCTTCTGATGACTGGGCTCTGTCAGGATGGTGACTCTTGTCTGCTGGTCCCTGGACATAAGGGGCTTGAAGTGCCCAGGTGGCAGTTGTACCTTACAGTTCCATTTGACTCTTGCTGTGTCTCCTGGCAAAATAAGTATCTTTTGGGGACTAGGACCTCTAAACTTACAGAGCCCAGAATTGCAGGTGCAGAAGGCACAGACTGGCCAGAGAGTCACTGGGGGGTGATGGAAGAAGAGGCACTCTTAATTTCACTCATTGGTTCTTAGACCTATTCCTTCCACCTGTTGACAACTGTGGTATACTAAATAATAAATGTTTGGTCTTTGTCCTTAGTTTGTGGCAAGGAGCTCCTAAAACCCTTGGAATTTACTGTCTTTTGTATGCTAATGAGATAGCTTCAGGATGGGGCTGGTTACCTGAAAAACCAACCACGTGTGGGAGGGTTAGAACTTTCAGCCCCACCTTCCAACCTGGGAGGGGAGAAGGGCTGGAGATTGAGTTCAATCACCAATGGCCAATGATTTAATCAATTATGCTTACATAATGAAACCTCCATAAAAACCCCTAAATGACAGGTTCAGGGAGCTTCCGGGTTGGTGAACACATTGTTGTGCTGGGAGGGTGGCACACATGGAGACGGCAACCCCACCCCGGCCCCTCCATGCTTTGCCCTATTCATATACAAGTGTTTCATTTGCTGGCCTCTGAGTTATACCCTTTATAATAATAATCTAGTAATCATAAATAAAACACTTTCCTGAGTTCTATGAGTCATTCTCGTGAATTATTGAATCCAAGGGGAACTTCTGAATTTGTAGTCAACTGAGTAGCAGTGTGGGGTGCCTGGGGCTCCTGCTTGAGGCTGGTGTCCGAAGTAGGGGCAGTCTTGTGACACTGAGCCCTTTATCTGCGGGGTCTGCACTAACTGTGGGTAGTTAGTGTCAGAATTTAATTAAATTATTGAACACCCAGTTGGTGTCAGAGTTGGAGAATTGCTTGTTGGTCTTGGAAAAGACATCACACATTTGGTATCAGAAAAAAAAGTGGAGCTATAAATCACGGCATAAGGGTCATTGACTGAAAGCATGCACCGTGTTCTGTAGGATGGTGACTCAGTTTTGCCAGGCATCACCTCTGAGAGCACCAGGAGAGACAGAGAGAGAAGGGGGAGAAGCTACATATTTTCAAACAACCAGATCTTGTGAGAGCTCTACCACAGTAACAGCAAGGGGGCTGTGCGTTCAACAGATGATTCTGTCTTCGGGCCAGTAGCTTCTGTGTAGTGAGGTATATGATATGACCAGTAGATTCTATGATCACGTGTTCAATCTCATACTCCCTTTATTATAAAGTGGATCCCCTGGCTTATTGCAGTTATACGAGGTTCTGTGCTGGTGCCAATACTGCTCCCTATGGACAGAAAAGGCAAACTCTCTTCCCCAAAAGATATTTATACTTGTCAAAGTCTCTGCTCCTTCCTGAGTAGAAGGAGGCCAATATAGAATGTAGTCAACTTGCTACCAAGGGACTGGTTGGTCCCATCGAGGAGTGGGGATTGACTGTGGAACCAGCATTGGCCTTTGCTGCCGGCAGGTTAGTCATCATATCAGCCTTGGTCAGAGCTGCAAGGCCTGCAACCATGGTGACTGATATGGTTTGGCTCTGTGTCTCCACCCAATTCTCATGTCAAATTGTAATTCCCAGTGTTGGAGGTGATTAAATTCCCTGGTGGGAGGTGACTGAATCATGGGTATGGACTTCCCCCTTGCTGTTCTTGTCGTAGAGTTCTCGTGAGATCTGGTTATTTGAAAGTGTGTAACACCTCCTCCTCCTCTCTCTCTCTCCTGGCAGCCATGTAAAAATGTTCCTGCTTCTCCTTCGCTTTCTGCCATGATTGTTAAGTTTCCTGAGGCCTCCCCAGTCATGCCTCCTGCACAGTCTGTGGAACTGTGAGTCAATTAAACCTCTTTTCTTTGTAAACTACCCAGTCTCAGGTCGTTGTTTATAGCAGTGTGAGAACATACTAATACAGTGACCATGTTTATGTACCCATTGTGCCAGCCTTGGTGTGGCTGATGACAGAAGCTGGCAATATCAACTATTCAAGCTATTTTGGGGCAGTTATATTCTGATTGGCATTAACATGTGCTACAAAGATCTTCACACTTTGTGCCCAATGTTGTATCTCTATCCTTATGCTTCTTCTCTCTACTTGCTGGTTCCTGATCTTCCTGTCTTTCTTCTTCCCAGTCTCTGACCAGATGACCAAATGATGCCAGCCACCTATCTACATATATTCTTACTTTGCACCACTTATTTTTCTGCACAAAAGTGGATAGCCTGGTGCACTGCCTGAGCTGTATACAGTGGGAGGATTTCGCTCCACTGCTGTCTTTCAAGGCTGCCTCCGAATGGGGTTGTAGTAGAGATACCATCCATTTTTTGCTTCCCCATGTAATAGGCTGGCCTACTATGAACCAGGCTGGGGCTTCTTCCTTTTCTGGCAGCTGGTTCTAAAGGATTAAGCCACTGGACACCGTGTGCTGAGGGAGAAGTGCCCGTTCCATAGTGGAGGGGGACATAGAGTCTGCAGCAGCTGTGTGGACAGCTTGCTTGTGCCCTCTGGTTCTGCTTGTGCACTTCTGGGTGCACTTCAGCTTGCTTGTGCACTTCTGGTTCTGCTTGTGCACTTCCGCTTGGTGATGAATTGTTGGGCATGTTCACCTTTAGAGCTTGGTAACTCTGACAGAGTCCAGCTCATGATGTGGAATTACGGTTGCCTGGTCATTTAGTGTCCCATGGCCAGGCACTCTGTCTCTACCAGAACCCAACAGCGTGCCAAGAGCCTTTTTCTGAAAGGTGTGTTAATATCTGCTGCAATTGGCATCAGTGTGCTCTGGAACCCTAGGGTTATAGTATGTTGTAATCCTCTAAGTCCTCTTAGAGGACTTCCCATAAACCCCACATAGTATCTTTTCCCACCAGTGATATCTCTAATGTAATAACACAAGGGCTGTCAGGGTGTATGGCCCAAGTGATAAGACTGTTTGCATCACAGCCTGGACTTGATGTTGTGTCCTTTCCTGCTTTCAACCCCACTGAAAGCTTGTTGCTTTCATCTTACCTGTTAAATGGGTGGGAGAAATATTACTAGGCATAGAATATCTGCCTCTATGACCCAAAGAGGCCCACCAGGCATTATGGTTTCTTCTTAGTTGTAGGAGGTGGGAGATGCAATAATTCATCCTTACTTTGGAGGGGATACTTAAAAATTTTACTGATGTGGCTGGGCCCTGAATATTCATAGGTTTTGTGTCCTACCTTCTGAAGCCCATGTGTAATACCAAGGTCTCCACTTCTTCCTCAGCTGGTCCAATTAGCATGATGTCATCAATATACTGGATAAATATGATGTTCTCTTTGGCCATTATTTTGTCAGAAACAATTTTGGGGGGCCTCATTTTCATTTAATTCCCCTTCTGGGAATTTAATTATATGTGTCTTACATTATCTTAAATATTATCCCACAAATCTCAGAGGCTATGTTCTTTTTTCCTTTGGAACTTTTTTCTCTGTTTTTCAAGTTAACTATTTTTATTGATTTATCTTAAAGTTCACTAATTATTTATTCTGCCATCTCCAATCTGCTATTAAACCAAATGAGCAATTTTAAAATTTCAATTATTATATTTTCTACAATAGAATTTTCATGCTTTAAAAGTTTTAATTTGTCTGCTTAGATTTTCTGTCTGTTTACTCATTAAGACCATATTTGGCCGGGCACAATGGCTCACGCCTGTAATCCTAACACTTTGGGAGGCTGAGGCGGGTGGATTGCCTGAGCTCAGGAGTTCGAGACCAGCCTGGGCAACACGGTGAAATCCAGTCTTTACTAAAAAATACAAAAAATTAGCCAGGTGTGGTGGCGTGTGCCTATAGTCCCAGCTACTCGGAAGGCTCAGGCAGGAGAATTGCTAGAAGTCTGGATGTGGAGGTTGCAGTGAGCAAAGATCACACCACTGCACTCTAGCCTGGGTGGCAGAGTGAGATTCTGTCAAAAAAACCAGACAAACAAACAAAAAACATATTTTTCTTGTATTTTTTTGACCATATTTATAAGACTGCTTAGTTATTTTCTGCTAAACCAATATCTGGGCCATCTCAGGGTTGGTTTGTATAAACTGCTTTTTTTTCCTATTACTTTTTTGCCATGTATAGTAATTTTTTTTTATTAAAAATGTTCTTTGGACAAAGTTAAGAGATCTGTGGCTTTAAAAAAAAAGAAAAATAAAACACACACAAAACAATAATGGCCTTTGACAATTATACATTAGAGATAATTTGACATTGTTTTGTTTCTCTAAGAGTGTTGACTGCTGTGTGGCAGTTACTACCTGAGCTGTATGAGGGTTTGGTTTTACATTTTGTTTAGATAGAACTGTGGAGGTATTTTCCAAGCCTCAATAATTTGGTAAGACTAAACATACAAACTCTCTCTCCCCCCATGGGGACATGGTTTTAGGCTTTTTTGGGATGGGTCTAGAAAAGAATTTAATCTGTTGAATCCTGGCATGAGGTATCGATGAGTTATTAGCTGGACTGAAATTTCAGTGTTCTACAACACTTGTTTGTCCTCTTGTGTCTTTTTTCCAAAACAGCCACTCTTTGGCAAGTCTCAGGTAGTCTTGCCCTGTATCCCTTAGAGAAGGACTTCTAGGGGGATCCCCCACATGTTTCTCCCCAACTCCTGCCTCTCAAGGATCCCTTCTCCCTGGTGCCCTGCCTCACAAATTTTAGGCACTTCATCTTCCCCAAACTTCCCGACTCCTCATCTCAGCAAGACCACCACGCTCTGCTGAGACTCCAATTCACTGTGCCACGGTCAGGAATTAGTTCCCAAATAGAAAGCTAGGGCAATCAAAATAGTCAGCTCAGAGTTTTTCTTCCTTCAGGAATTTTTGTCTTGTGCAATCCATTGCCAAATGCCTGAACACAGTGACTTCATATATTTTGTCTAGTATTATATTAATATATATTTTTTTTGAGACGGAGTCTCGTTCTGTCGCCCAGGTGGCGCGATCTCGGCTCACTGCAAGCTCCGCCTCCTGGGATGATGCGATCATGCCATTCACCTGCCTCAGCCTCCTGAGTAGCTGGGACTACAGGCGCCCGCCACCACACCCGGCTAATTTTTTGTATTTTTAGTAGAGATGGGGTTTCACTGTGTTAGCCAGGATGGTCTAGATCTCCTGACCTCGTGATCCACCCGCCTCGGCCTCCCAAAGTGCTGGGATTACAGGCGTGAGCCACCGCGCTCAGCCTATATTAATAATTGTTTACAGAGGGAGGGCTACTCCATTACGATTAACTTTCCATAACAGAAGCAAAAGTCTATATGCTGTCAGTTTATTTCCATAAGGTTGTTTTAAAAATTTTACAGCTATATGATGATAAAGTTGATTTATAATCAATCATAGCCACACACATTTAAAATGTACAGTTTGATGCATTTTGGCATATAAATGCACACACACACCCACATACACATGTGAAGTTATCACCACTATCAAGATGATTAACATTTCCAGTACCCCAAAAGTCACCTCGTGCCTCTTAGTAATCCCTAGCTTCTGTCCCTCCCTATCCCCAGGTGACCAATGATCTGCTTGCTGTCACTATTAGTCTGATTTCTAGAATTTTACAGAAAAGGAATAATAGGGTATGTCCTCTTTTATTGTCTGATTCCTTTCAGCACAATAATTTTGAAATTTACTTATGTTGTGTATATTAATAGTTTATAACTTAATTTCTAAGTAGTATTGTCTTGTATGCATGGTAGCACAATTTATTTATCCACTCATCTGTCAATGGACCTTTGGGCTGTTTCTAGTTTGGCCTATTCAAAATAAGTCTGCTGGAAACATTTATGTACAGGTCTTAGCGTGGACATATGTGTTCACTACTCTTTGATAAACATCTAGGAGTAGATTGGCTGTGTCATAAGGTAGGTGTACTTTTAACTTTTTAGGAAACTACCAAACTTATGCATCTTATACATTTCGATATGTTAGTATTTTCATTGTCGTTCATCATTAAATGTTTTCTATTTTTCATGTGATTTTTTTTAACCTGTGGTTTATTGAGAAGTATGTTGCTTGATTTTCAAACATTTGGACATTTTCTAGTTGTCTTTCTATTTTGGGTTTTATTTGATTCCACACAGTGGTGAGAGACATACATTGTGTGATTTAAATCCGTTGACCGTCTGAAATTTGTTTAAACTTACCTATTGCCCAGAGTATGTTCTATTTTAATAAACATTTTATGAGCACTTGAAAATGGTACATATCTTACAATATCATAGCATGTTCTACATATGTTAATTAGGTCAAATTTTTAATTGTTGTCCAAAACATCTATAGCTTTATTGATTTTTTTGTGTGTGTGCTTATTCTGTCAGTTACTAAGAAAGGTTTGTTAAAATCTCCAATTATTACTATGGATTTGTCTGTCTCTCCTTTTATTCCTGTCAGTTTTTCTTTTATATATATTTTTTGAGAGAAGATCTCGCTTTGCCACCCATTGGAGTACAGTGGGGTGAACACTGCTCACTTCAGCCTCAACCTCCTGAGCTCAAGTGATCCTCCCACCTCAGCCCTCCAAGTAGCTGGGACTACAGGAGTGTGCCACCACACCTGGCTAACTTTTGTATTTTTTGTAGAGATGAGAGTTTTGCCACATTGCCCAGGCTCATCTTGAACTCCTGAGCTCAGCCAATTTGCCTGCTTCAGCCTCCCAAAGTGCTGGGGTTACAGATGTGAGACACCGTTTCCAACCTGAAGTTTTATTATGAAGTACATATATATTTATGATTCTTTTCTGTTGAACTGATCTTTTCATTTTTTTTTGAACTATCTCTATTGCTCATAATAATGTTTACCTTAAAATCTACTTTGTATGACATTAATAGAGCCACATCAGCTTTAAGTTAGTTTGCATGAAACATCTTTTTCCATTTCTTTATTCTGAATCTGTCTTGATATTTACTGCATATTTCTTGCAAATAGCTTTTCATCTCTTTTACTCTTTTATATCCAGTCTGATATTTTAGTGTTTTAATTTAGTGTTTAGTGTTTAATCTTTAGTGTTCAGTGCTTTAATTTAGTGTTTTAGTAGAGTAGTTAGTGGAGTATTTAGTCTATTTAAATTTATTATTGATACAGTTGGATTTAAATCTATCAACTTGTCTTCTATTTGTTGTATCTGATTTCTATTCTTTTATTTCTTCTTTTCTTTTCTTATTCCATTTTATTTCCTCTATTAACTTTTTTTGATTATAACATTTTTCTTCTGATGGTTACTGTAGAAATTATAAAATGTGGCTGGGCGCAGTGGCTCACGCCTGTAATCCCAGCACTTTGGGAGGCTGAGGCAGGTGGATCACCTGAGGTCAGGAGTTCCAGACCAGCCTGGCCAACATGGTGAAACCTCGTCTCTACTAAAAATACAAAAATTAGCCGGGCATGGTGGTGGGCACCTGTAATCCCAGCTACTTGGGAAGCTGAGGCAGGAGAATCACTTGAACCCAGGAGGTGGAGATTGCAGCGAGCTGAGATATCGCCACTACACTCCAGCCTGGGCGACAGAGTAAGACTCTGTCTCAAAAAAAAAAAAATGAAATTATAAAATGCATTTATAATTTATTGCAGTCTACCTTAAAATGGTACTATATCACATCTTGCAAAATGTAGAAATCCTTAACTACATTTATCTCTTACATGTTTTTGCTGTTTTAAAAAATATATTTTACTTAGATATATACTTCAAACTACATAAAACTTTGTTATTATCATTTAAAATGGTTATGAGTCTTTTATGTTTATACTCTCTGGTGTTTTTCTTTTTTTTTTTGCACTTCTGTGTTCTCATTTGTAATAATTATTTTTATTTTATTTTGAAGACTTTCTTTAATTATTTTTTGTAGGACTGGTGTGCCCATTGATATATTTGCTTAAACTTTGTTTTCTTAAGAGTCTTATATCATTTTCATTTATTAGGGATATTTTCTCTGATACAACCTGGAATTCAAGGTTAGTAGTTAATTTTTTCCTTTGGCACTTTAATGATGTCTTCTGGCTTCAGTGGCTTATATCAAGAAATCATTTGTCCTTATTTATTTTTCCTTGAGAGTCACGTGTGTGTGTATATATATATATATTTTTTAAACTGCTTTTGAGATTTTACTTTTTGTTTATTTATATTTAGTTTTCAGCAGTTCGACCATGAAGTGCCTACTTGGGGTTTTGTGTTTCTCCTGTTGGATTTTTTTGAACGTCTGGAATTTATGACTTTTATTATATTTGTAAAATGATATAGTTTTCCTTAAAATTTTTCATATTTTATTCTCTGTTTCTTCCCTATTGAGAGGAAATACTGTGTTTCCTCTCAAATGGCATGTATGTTTTTTTTTTTTTTTTTTTTTTTGAGACGGAGTCTCGCTCTGTCACCCAGGCTGGAGTGCAGTGGCGCAATCTCGGCTCACTGCAAGCTCCGCCTCCCGGGTTCACGCCATTCTTCTGCCTCAGCCTCTCCGAGTAGCTGGGACTACAGGCGCCCGCCACCACGCCCGGCTAATTTTTTGTATTTTTAGTAGAGACGGGGTTTCACCGTGGTCTCGATCTCCTGACCTCGTGATCCGCCCGCCTCGGCCTCCCAAAGTGCTGGGATTACAAGCGTGAGCCACCGCGCCCGGCCAGGCATGTATGTTAGATCTTTTAATTATGTCCCCGATCTCTTTTATTCTTTGTGCTTTTTTTACTTTTTTCACTCTATCATTTGGTTCACCTGTCTTTGAGTTCCCCAAGGCTATTTTCTGTTGTGTTCTGTTACACACATCAAGTGACTTCTAATTTTAGATATTATATTTTGCAGTTCTAAAATGTTCATATAACACTTCTATGAATTATAATCCTCCACTAAAATATTTCATATTTTATCTATTTTATTTGTTTTCTTTTATTTTTAAAAATTTAATGTTTGTAGGGCTGGGCACGGTGGCTCACGCCTGTAATCTCAGCACTTTGGGGGGTTGAGGTGGGTGGATCACGAGGTCAGGAAATCAAGACCATCGTGGTCAACATGATGAAACCCCGTCGCTACTAAAAATACAAAAGATTACCCGGGTGTGTGATGATGTACACCTGTAATCCCAGCTACTTGGGAGGCTGAGGCAGGAGAATCACTTGAACTTAGGAGGCGGAGGTTGCAGTGAGCCGAGATTGGGCCAGTGCCCTCCAGCCTGACTGATAGAGTGAGACCCTGTCTCAAAAAAAAAAAAAAAATAAATAAAATAAATATTAACCTGTTTTTAATGAAACAAACATGTCTTGAGACCTGCAATGTACAAATTAGTGTACTTATTATGTTGGATTTTCATGTAAACTTTTGCCAAAACTGCAGGTGATATCTCTCTGTGTGTAAGTTACATATTTATGCAGAAAAAATATATCAGAATAAATAATTATCTTCTTCACACTAAACTTTTGCTAAGGCCAAAAGATGAAGAAACTGGCAGTTTTAATGAGAATTTGGAATACAGAGGCAGTTAAAAAAATCATGGACTCCTTGAAGTCCACATCTACTCCCTTACCCATCAGTTTCTGGGAAAGTTTGTATAAAGTCGATTGTAATATCTCACAGTTTTAGCCAACAGCATATTTGTATTAATCACAATGCTCAGAAACAGTTTAAATGAGCTAAAGTCAACATTAGGAGGCCAAATTATAATGGAAATGTATCTCTCAGGAGATTTGTAGGCTCAATGTATAAATCTTCACTGCCTCTGAATTCTTTTTCCCTTCTTCAAAGATGTGTAGGTTTGTTCTCTGCAAATGTAGTTCTTGGGCTGCAAGCATAGAAATTTTATGCTTATTGATAAGACTGGCAAGTGATTTTATGCACTTGCAACTATTGCCTCGGTGTACATATGTGAATTTTTTAAGGACAGATGGGAAGGAAGAACCAGAAGTGTTTCATAAGGCCATGCACATCCTCTCGCTGTGTCTACACCAAGACTGGATTGAGATGGGGCATGAAAATGGGAGTATATCAGTTTCTAGATGGGTGGATTTGTCAGAATACCCCACAGTGCTTTACCTTGGCATGGCTTCATGCTCTTTCCACATGAAACTTTCTAGGCCTTGAAAATGTTCCAGATGTTTTTTCTCTGACATTTGAATATTTCTCTTTCCTCACCCAGCAGTATTCCTGCATGACTACAGGTATATATGCTTGTTGTGAGAGGCATGCCAGAAATCTGGAACTGAACCTAGAAGGGAGAAACAGAAGAGACAGCGTAGCGACCAGTTGATGAAGTGCAGGAGTGTCAATTAAGGAAAGCAGGCAGTCTATCTATATACTTCAAGTACTCCATTTAGAAAGCAATTCAGCAGGCTCTGCCAAAGAGACAAGTGCCAATAAATTAACTAAAAAGCATACCGAAGAGTCAAAACACAATCAGGGTTTCTGTCATTTTCTTGCAGTGATTCTGAGGGGGTCTTGTGCAAAGCAAGGAATCTTTCTGTACTGTTTTAAATCTGCTAAACGGTGAAAGCAATGTTATACACATATATATATGTATACTTAGGATTAAGATATAATATCTATTTCTTTCTGTTTACAAAGTAAAGTAATTCATCTGATTATTCTCACAAAACATAGTGAAATAACCCAAGCATGTTATGGAAATTATTTTGGTTTATCTGTTCTGTTTCTATTTATACTATACTGCATGAAAATACTTGGCCCCCTTTGTATATGGAACAGTGTCGTTTTCAACTTACACTGAGAACTCATCTCAGTATAGGATATGTTAATTAAAGCAGTGTTTCTTCTAACTTAAAAGGACAATTCAAGTGATGAATCAGTGTTATAAAAGTTATTTAAGCTAAGTAACTAACTGCACAGTTGGATATTTTTCTAATCTTTGGGAGATGTTTACTGAGCTGTTTTCCCTCACAGCTTGAAAAATGATTTTTTAGTCTAATTTTAATTCTAATTTCAACTTTTCTTTTCCTTTGTCTTTCACACTTAATGGGTGAAAAACTATCATTTTTATTTTTTATTTTTTACCAAATAAAGACCAACAAGTAATTTCACATAGAAAAAGCAAATAAATATTTTCTTAGGCTGCCTTATACTTTGCAAGAAATAATGTAATTCTATATAGCAAAATAAATTAGCCTAGGCCCAAATATACACATTTATGGGAATTAAATATTTACACTCCTAAGAATCTGTTTTTAACCTGTTGATTATAAATATACACTGATTTAAGTATATATATATACTTATATATGAACATATATATGTTAATATTATACATATACATATTATATATATGAACATATTGTAAGGGGAGAAACACTTCAGGAATGGCAGAGTAAAGACCTTTGAAAATGTATTCTCCCATAAAAGCAAGGAGAACATTGGCAAAAATTGTCAAAATAAACTTTTTCAGAACTCTGGAAATTAATTAAAGTCTTACAATAATTTGAGGAGTGTTTAGTGAAGAAAAATAGGTGAATCTTGGTAAGAAGAGAGTATATGTTTTATATCTATGACCTATGTATTTTTTTTAACCTGTTGACATTGAGATGTCATCATCTCAGCTAAACTCCCAAGGTAAGTTTGGGAAGAATAAAATACTTCTGACTAGTAAAATATCACAGGTTTGAAGAATTTTTGAAATGTTAGAAACTTGAATCTACCTCTTCATTTTCCTGGAACCATCCCGTGTGTGTAAAAATACTCTATTCTAAATGCCAAAATACATTGGTTAAGGTTTGCATTATCTTCTAATCATATTCATCCATAGACAAGATGGGTTTAAAAAGATAGATTGCTTGACCTTACTTTATGTCTTACTGGTTTAAGGCAAAGAAGAACTTTTCTGAAGTGATTGGTGTCTAATGTATCCTGATTTCTCTGCTACACTTTTACTAATATTAGGTGGCTATACTTGTGCTCTTTTATATTTTAGCACAGCAAAAGCTCAGCTCAGGAAGAAAGGGATAGAAAATGAAGATTTCAGAAAAACTATGTGAGAAATATGTGTTAAACTATAAATAGCCGCTAAAATGTAGGAAGAAAGGACTGATTTTTCTTCTCACATGGAAATCAATTAGCTGTTTAGTATTATCCATTTGCACATGTCAAAACCAAAGGGTGGGTCCCAACAGAAAAGTATTCTATTTGGAGAAGTTGTCTGTGATAGTGTAAAATGTGCAATGTATTAAAAAGAGTGTGTTTGGCAGATCACTTGAGGTCAGGAGTTTGAGACCAGCCTTGCCAACACGGTGAAACCCTATCTCTACTAAAAATATAAGAATTAGCTGGGTGTGGTGGCTCACACCTGTAGTCCCAGCTACTTGGGAGGCTGAGGCCCAAGAATTTGTTGAAGACCAGCCTGGCCAACATAATGAAAACCTGTCTCTACTAAAAATACAGAAAATTAGCCGGGTGTGGTAGCGGGCGCCTGTTGTAATCCCAGCTACTTGGGAGGCTGAGGCAGGAGAATCGCTTGAACTTGGGAGGCAGAGGTTGCAGTGAGCCGAAATCATGCCACTGCACTCCAGCCCGGGTGACATTGCAAGACTCCATCTCGAAAAAAAAAAAAAAAAAAAAAGGATTTCTTGAGCCCGGAAGGTGGAGGTTGCAGTGAGCCAAGACTGTGCCACTGCACTACAGCCTGGGTGATGGAGTGAGACTCTGTCTCAATAATAATAATAATAATAATCATCATCATCATCATCATCATCATCAAAGGAGTGGACAATAGTTTCAAAACATGATCTGTCTTTCTTTGTCAAGAAGAATCAAAGAGTCTAAATTGGCCAGTTTAAAAACATACTGTAAGGGGAGAAGCATTCAGGAATGGCAGAGTAAGGACCTTTGAAAATCTGTTCTTCCATAAAAGCAAGAAGAACATTGGCAAAAATTGTCAAAATAAACTTCTTCAGAACTCTGGAAATTAATCAAAGGCTTACCAGAATTTGAGGAGTGTTTATTGAATAAAAACAGTGTCCAGGCGCAGTGGCTCACGCCTGTAATCCTAGCACTTTTGGAGGCCAAGGCGGGTGGATTGCTTGAGCCCAGGGGTTTGAGACTAGTCTGGGAAACATGGCAAAAACCCATCTCCATAAAAAATACAAAAACTAGTTGAATGTGGTGATGCATGCCTATAGTCCTAGCTACTCAAGAGGCTGAGGTGGGAGGATCGCTTGAGCCCAGGAGGTCAAGGCTGCAGTGAGCCGTGATCGCGCCACTGCACTCCAGCCTAGGTGACAGAGCGAGACCCTGTCTCAAAAATAAGTAAATAAATAAAAATATAAACAAAAAAAATAAAAAAGAAAAATAAGTGAATCTTGATAACAAGAGTATGCTTTGTGATATTTTATCTTACCCTATTTTCATCTTCTACCCAGTTCCACAGAAGCCTTGAAAACAAATAGTCTTGCAGCCATGGTAGGCGTGAAAAAAGCAGCACAGCAGTCACTGGAGGGGGCGAAATGGTGTTGGAGCATCCCAAGAAAGCACAATTTGCAGAGATTTTTTTTATTATTTAGCTCTCTGGCAGCTACCTGAAAACCTCCATTTACAGAACTTGTCTTTATTTGACCTCATGCAGAACTTTGTGCAAACGGCCTTTTTCCTGGGGCAGTTGTCAAAAACTTTCAGTGGTAATTGTTTAACGCTGTAGCTGCCTGAGGTGGTGTCTTAGTCTGTTCATGTTGCTATAACAAAAATAACCATAGACTAGTGGCTTATAAATAACCGAAATTTATTTCTCACAGTTCTGGAGGCTGGGAAATCCAGGCTGAAGACACCAGCAGATTCAGCGTCTGGTGAAGGCCTGCTTACCAGTTCACAAATGGCTGTGTTTTTGCTGTGTCTTCATGTGGTGAAATGGGCAAAGCAATAGATGTTAAACACGGATGTTAAGATCACAGACGGTGCAGCCACAATGCATGGTTCAGATCCTAGCGCTGCATTTTACTGGCTGGGATAAAAACATTTGTTAATGTTTCTTAAAAGGAAAATACAAAATAGAAGTGCCAAAAATGTTTTGAGCATTGGTATCACCTTTGGAATAAGTGAACAGCTTATTATGGTAACTACTCTGATAATATTTATTATCATATATAAGTCCTAGTAGGTTTGTAAAAATAGACTCTTCACTTTCTGATCATACTTATATACAGAATCAGATTTTTAGGGATGGAATGGATGTTACAAATTTTATTACAAAAGTGAGTTACCTGACTTTTTACACGAAAAGATAACTCACTTATTATAAAAGTGAGTTATTTGACTTTGACTCTCCTAAGATCACATAAGTAGTGAGTGGCAACAGTTAATTGGAAAGGACAACTAGAAGTTGGATATGGAGGTAATCTGGGTCTTGTTCTCATTATCCATGTGTTCTTCAATAATACATTAGATTATACTTCAACTCAATCTCTAGCTTTCCACTGCAATAAGATTTCTCCAACATGTTTTTCAACTTTTGGTTTTGGAACATTCCATTTTCTTTTTGCCCAATATCATAAGGCATAATGCTTAATATTGGTTAATATATATTTGTGCTATTGCATTGTAGATGGTGTACTTAGCTTTTTTCGTTTGATTGTTTATGTTTTTGGCCATGAACTTTTCCTAAAGTTATTTACTACAATGATATACAACTTTTCTTGCGACAGTCCAGGGTATCTTCAGTTAGCTCAAAATACCATTAAAATTTCAAAAGCAAATTAATTTTATTTTTATTTTTTATTAGTTTAAATTTATGGGGTACAAGCATAATTTTGTTACATGGATAGATTGCATAGTTGTGAAGTCAGCGCTTTTAGAGTATCCATCACCCAAATAACGTACATTGTTCCCATTAAATAATTTCTCATCATCCCCCTCCTCCCGCTTCCAATTCTTTGCTATCATTCTATACTCTATGTCCATGTGTGCACAGTATTTAGTTCCCACTTATAAATGAGACCATGTGGTATTTGTCTTTCTGTGTCTGAGTTGTTTCACTTAAGATAATGGCCTCCATTTCAATCCATGTTGCTGCAGAAGACATGCTTCATGCTTTTTTAATGGCTGAACAGTATTCCATTGTATATATGGACTATGCCCATTCATTGGGCAATTATTTATTAGGTAGATTCCATATCCTTGCCATTGTGAATAGTGTTGTGATAAACATACAAGTGCAGGTATCTTTTTCATATAATGATTTCTTTTCTTTTGGATAGATACCCAGTAGTGGGATTACTGGTTTGAATGGCAGTTCTATTTTTAGTTCTTTGAGAAATCTCCACGCTGTTTTCCATAGAGGCTGTATTACTTTACATTCTCACTCACAGTATATAAGCTTTCCCTTTTCTCTGCATCCTTGCCAACATCTGTTATTTTTTTTCTCTTTTTAATAATAGCCATTCTGACTGGTAAGATGGTATCTCATTGAGGTTTTTATTTGCATTTATCTAATGATTAGTGATTTTTTTTTTTGAGACAAGAATATCACTCTGTTGCCCAGAGTGGAGTGCAGTGGTGTAATCATGACTCACTGCAGCCTTGAACCCCTGGGCTCAAGCAATCCTCCCATCTCAGCCTCTCAAGGAGCCGGGACTACAGGTGTGTGCCACCACACCTGGCTAATTTTTATTTTTATTTTTTGTAGATATGGGTTCTTGCTATGTTATGCAGGCTGGTCTTGAACTCTTGGCCTCAAGTATCCTCCTGCCTTGGCCTCCCAAAGTGCTAGGATTACAAGCATGAGCCAGTGTACCCGGCCAATTAGTGATGCTGAGCATTGACCATTTGTTTCTCTTCTTTTGAGAAATGTTTATTCATGTCCATTGCCCACTTTTTAATGAGATTATTTGTGGGTTTTTTTGTGGTTGAGTGGTTTGAATTCTTTGCAAATGCTGGATGTCAGTCCCTTGTCAGATGCATAGTTTGCAAATATTTTCTCTCATTCAGGTTATCTGTTCACTCAATTAATTATTTATTTTGCTGTGCAGAAGGTTTTCAGTTTAATTAAGTCCTATTTGTCCAATTTTTGTTTTTGTGACTTGTACTCTTCAGGTTTGAGTCATGCATAATTTGCCTAGACCAATGTCCAGAAGAGTTTTTCCTAAATCTTCTAGTATTTTTATAGTTTCAGGTCTTACATTTAAGTACTTAATCTATCTCGAGTTTATTTTTATATGTGGTGAGAGATAGGGGTCCAGTGTGATTCCTCTGCATGTGACAAATTCGATTTTCCTGGGACCATTTATTGAATAGGGTGTCCTTTCCCCAGTGTATGTTCTTGTTGACTTTGTCAAAGATCAGTTGGCTGTAAATATGTGGCTTCATTTCTGGGTTCTCTATTCTGTTCCATCGATCTATGTGTCTATTTTTATATCAGTATCAGGCTGTTTTGGTTACTGTAGCCTTGTAATATAATTTGAAGTCAGGTAAGGTGATACCTTCAGCTTTGTTCTTTTTGCTTAGGCTTGCTTTAACTGTTTTGACTCTTTTTTGGTTCTATATGAATTTTAGGATTTTTTCCCCTAATTATGTGAAAAATGATGTGAAATTTTGATAGGAATTACATTGAATCTGTAAATTGCTTTGAACAGTGTGGTCATTTTAATGATATTATTTCTTCTGATCCATGAGCATAGGATGTTTTTCCATTTGCTTGTGTCATTTACAATTTCTTTCATCAGTGTTTTGTGGTTTTCCTTGTAGAGATCTTTCACCTCATTGGTTAAATATATTCCTAGAGGTTTTTTTTTTTAAACAAAACCAATTTATTTTAATTTAAAAAGTAGACCACATATAATATTTCTTGTGATGATGATGCCAGGCATTATTCTAGATTAGAGTTGCCAGATTTAGCAAAAAAAAAAAAAAAATAGTATTCCCAGGTAAATTTGAATTTCAGATAACAATAAATAAACCAATGATGGTATAGGCCATACTTATTCTAAAATGAAGTATTCATTGTTTATCTAAAATTCAGATTTTGCTGGGTGCACTTCATTTTATCTGTCAACCTTAACCTAGGTACTTAGGGTACTTCACTGAACAGAAGTTTCATGCTCTTACAGAGCTTATGTTTTACAGGAGAGAGTTGGACAAGACAATAAACATAGTTAATAAGTAAACTATATAGTATGTTAAAAGATAACTGTTTTAGGGTAAAAGAAAAAAGTAGGATCCCTTAACCTGGATGTGTGCATTTGTGGAGGACAGGTTCTCATTTTAAATAGGTAAGTGGAGACATAAACCTCATTGGAAGGTGAGATTGGAAAACACACACACACATACACACACACACACACACACACACGACACATCCCTCCAGAATTCAGTGGAAGAATATTCCAGGCTAAGGGACAGTGTCTAGAATATTTGAAGAACAGCAAGGGGATCAGCTGACTTGAGAAAAGTGAGGGAGAGTAAGAGGGGGAGGGTGGGAGGAGAGAACATGAGAAGCCAGATCCAAGGGCCTGGAGAGCCATTGTAAGGACTTTGGAGCCATTGCAGGATTTTGAGCAGAGGTGTGACCTCACCTGAGCTGTCTTTTTTAAAAGAATCTCTCTACCTGCTATGTGGAATACATAAAAGTATAGAAGCAGACAGACCATTAGAAAGTTTTCACAGCTCTCAAAGGGAGAGGTGGTGGGGCTCAGACTATGGTAGCGGAAGTAGAAGTCATGTGGAGTGGTGAGATTTGGGAGTATATTGAAGCTTGAAGCAATAGAATTTCCTAAAGGTTAAAAATGGAGTGTGAGAGAAAGAAAGGATTTAAGGGTGATGTCAAGGATTCTATCCAAGCAAGTGCTTTATGCATGGCACTGTTGCAATGGCTTCTTTCTAAGAAGTTGTGGCAAATTTGTGGATTACAAACAAGTTAAAGGTTCATTTGGTGTGACTGATTGAGTTGAACCATTTGTTTTCTGACAGAATGTTTGCTGTTACATAAACACAGCCTACATGTAGAAAAGAGGCAGACAGAAAGCCTGTCCTGTCTACCTTTCCCACTGGCGTTTCCTTGTCAATGTATCTCTCACCTTCTGCCGCAGGTTGAAGAGCACAAAGCTGTGCCTGTCATTAAGATTTTTGTAGAGTACTCAAAACCAAAAACAATGTACTAGTTTTGTCAGACACCAGGTAATTATTAGTCTTATGAAATGTGTCAACCTTCCGTCTGGAGATATTTTAAAGAAGCTGTGTATTGCAATAGCAAAGACATGGAGTCAACCTAGGTGCCCATCAACAGTGGACTGGATAAAGGAAATGTGGTACACATACACCATGGAATACTACGCAGCCATAAAAACGAATGAAATTACATCCTTTGCAGCAACATGGATGCAGCTGGAGGACATTATCCTAAGCAAATGAATGCAGGAACAGAAAACCAAATACTGCATGTTCTCACTTCTAAGTGGGAGCTAATCATTAAGTATACGTGGACATAAAGATGGGAATGATGGACACTGGCAACTGCTGGAGGCGGATGGGAAAGAATGGGCTGAGGGTTGAGGGATTGCCTATTGGGTACTATGCTCACTGCCTGGGTGACGGGATCATCCATACCCCAAACCTAAGTGTTATGTCATGTTCCCATGTGACGCACCTGCACATGTATCCCCTGAATCTAAAATAAGAGTAGAAATTTTAAAAAAGAATCTGTGCATTGAAAGTTCTAAGGGCTGTTTGTGATTACCTTGAAGTGTCATTTAGATAATACACTAACATACATCCATGGATGCAAGTTAGAGCATGACCTACTCCTTCTTTGGGGAAACTAAAGACAACCAAAGAGTATCATGTACTATAAATAGATTTTTATGGAGGCGTTTTATTTTATTCCACCTGTTAGGATAAAGAGTGGGGCAGACAGCTTGCCAGCTTACCAAATGTTACCAATCCCTGAATGCTTCGGCCTCAGCGTAATTATATCCTTTTTATTTATTGATAAACACCACCTGCCTGTCATGTCAGAGATCAGAGAATGTCAAGGAGTCATTCATTAGACTACTACAAAGCCTCCCTCATTATGTTCCACTTCGTTCATTCTTGCTAAGGCCTCACTTCTGAGGACCTCTTTCTCCAGGGGATTCACAAACAGAGTATTTGACTCAAATAACCTGTCTTTGATAATCGAGCCATTGGTGCTATCACTAATATGCAACTGCCTTCTCTCAGTCATTTGCCCTGATGTAGGGACAGTATGATTCAAATAATTAAAAAAAGAGAAGGCAATACAAATTATTTATAATTAGTTCAGAAATATATAAACTGACCTTGAAACATTTCACTCTTCCTAATTATAGTTTACACAGACTAAATATAAAGTTGATTTGTATCTTTTAAGTTTATATGAGCTGGCGGGGAGGGAGGCTTGTTTAGTATCACAGATGGCAGTGATAGTGTTTTGGGATTAAAAAGAAAATATATTGCAGCACTTTTGGTAAAAAAAAAAAGGTGAGAGCTGTTTTTTGTCTGTTTGTTTGTTTGTTTGTTTTTGACAGAGTCTTGCTCTGTCGCCCAGGCTGGAGTGCAGTGGCACGATCTCAGCTCACTGCAAGCTCCACCTCCCGGGTTCACACCATCCTCCTGCCTCAGCCTCCCAAGTAGCTGGGACTACAGGCGCCCACCACCACGCCCGGCTAATCTTTTGTATTTTTAGTAGAGACGGGGTTTCACCGTGTTAGCCAGGATGGTCTCGATCTCCTGACCTCATGATCTGCCTGCCTCGGCCTCCCAAAGTGCTGGGATTACAGGTGTGAGCCACCACACTTGGCCAAGAGCTGTTTTTTATAAACACACAGCAATGCATGATGATGATGATCATAAGAAAAGAAAAATAATGACAACAACAATAATACCTAATAACTATTGGACTTTTAAAATGTGCCATATACTGCTCCATGCCCTCCATGCATATTAAATCTCTTAATCCTTATGGCAATCATGTGAGCAGGGTGTTATTATCACTCCCATTTTACAAATAAGGAAACTGATATTTGAAGAAGATCACTTGATCATAGTCATATATCCAGTAAGTGGCAGAGCTGAGATTTGAATCTAGACAGTCTGATTCCAACACTTCAACTTCTATATGATACTAAATGCATGAAATATCAATGGTAAACTATAAGTCACCTAGCTTGATAGAAATGGAAATGCCTAGATGCCAGGAAGAGAGAAAAAGCTCAAAGTGGGACTCATAAGAAGAAACTGAAGAAGTAAAGCCCCAAAGAGAAGTCAGACCCCAAAGGGGTCCTACTATCTGGGCAGGATTTTAATGTTCACATAGGAACAGGATACATGAACTTGAAGCTGTGCGAGGAGGAGAGCTTGGAATGAGGCTCCTTCTTAAAGCTGGGAATATTGAAGGTTTGCCTTGCATGTAAAAAGGACCAGAAAAATACTTTGCCCAACAACTCAGAAAGCGAAAAGGAAGTTTGTTGTTTTCTTGGAGCAATGGTACGCAAGAATGAAGGTAAATGTGTGAGAAAATCTAAATAAGGGGAAAATGAATTTTCAAACCTGTGTCACATGCAGGTATAAAGTCCACATTTTTATTGCCCACAGCGTAAAGGAACCTGAAGCATAGAAATAAACATGAAAATTAACATGTAGTCACTGAAAACTCTGGGGCCTTGACAGAAGAAGATGCTAAAAAAAGGCTGTTTAGGGACAGTTCCATCACTTAGATATAATGGGTTTCCCTTGGGGAGGGGGGAAACTGAGCATGAGCTACCAGTAAAAAAGGTACAGGTTACAGAAAGAAATGAAACACGGTGAGGATGAGTCAACAGACAAAACAAGTAGTATTCCTATGAGCGCATGTACTAGAAATAAGAGATAATTGGAAAAATGCTATAGGTATGTTTAAAATTGTTAAAGAGACAAAGATAAAGCAAAGATTGGATTGACAGATGGGATACTGTGAGTTTAAAAGTGGATTTTAGAGTCAAAAAGAACCTCAGGAAATGAAAAAAAAAATAAAAATGCAATAGATAAGTAAACAGGAGATGTGATATCAATGAAGGGAGAAATTGTGTGACATAAGATAGTGCTGAGGCACTCATCCAGAGGGAACAATACATGGGGGAAATTATGCCCAAAGATTAAAAGATGGAAAATGAGAACGGTTAAGAAACATAGGAGACTGAAGCCGGGCCCGGTGGCTCAAGCCTGTAATCCTAGCACTTTGGGAGGCTGAGGTGGGTGGATCACAAGGTCAGGAGATCAAGACCATCCTGGCTAACATGGTGAAACCCCGTCTCTACTAAAAATACAAAAAATTAGCCGGGCATGGTGGCGGGCACCTATAGTCCTAGCTACTCGGGAGACTGAGGCAGGAGAATGGTGTGAACCCGAGAGGCGGAGCTCGCAGTGAGCCGAGATCGTGCCACTGCACTCCAGCCTGGGTGACACAGCAAGACTCCATCTCAAAAGAAAAAGAAACATAGAGGACTGAATCATAAGGCCCAACATATGTCTAATACGAATTCTGGATACAAGGAACATCATTTAAAAAGAGGCGGTATTTGAGGAGATAATGGGTGAATATTTCCCAAATCAAAGAAAGACATGTAGATACACACCAAGTTATGAATAGAGTAACAATGAATCCACACCAAAATACATTGGAGTGGTAATACAGCACATCCAAGAAAAATAGACTTTCTTAAAAACAGAAAGAAAATATATGTAATTGAATGTTATAATGGAACTTTGTCTTAATTTCTGATCTCTTATGTCTGTCTTATAGGCCAATAACAAAATATTAGGGGGCAAGTATTCTCTCATTACAAAGAAAGGCACAAAACTACCTATGCAGTATGTGGGAAGGAAGTGCTAAAAACCATTGACAGCTTAGCCCAAACCTATGTTAAGAGTTTAAAGGTTTGAGCTGAAGAAGCCAAGAGAGCATTTCTTAGGAAAAATTAGTTAAAGGCTGGGGTATTTTCCATCTTTTCACATTTGTGTGTGTGTGTTGGAGTGGGAAAGAGTTCGCTTATCTTAAGTCTACTAAAAGGGGTTTTGAGAAGATCACTTGGAGAATCTCAGATTGTCCCCTCAAATTTGGGGAAACTGGGGGACTAGTTTTTTACTTAGTCTCAAGAAGGCTTCATGAAGGTAAAAGGCTTTGGCTATAAACACTTGCAGGTGCCAGGCAAGGCAAGAAGGAAGAGTGGTAGTTGGAATACTTCTCCATTTGGCTTGGAAAATATACGTTGTTTCCTAAGGGATAAATAGGCACTGCAGACTCATGAACTGGGGGTCGTCTTGAGGGGGGCCTGCCCAAGATGGAGGCCTGCCAATGTGAGGGGAACCAAGCAATAAAAGATTGCATGATAAACTGCTAGGGACAGCAGGTGAGGGCAGGTTGCATGAGTGTTGCCTCTCTTAAAACTGCAATGTGGAGTCTCAATGGGGACTCAAAAACCCAAACTGCTCCCAAGTAAAAGAATCAGCACCGGCCGGGCGCGGTGGCTCACGCTTGTAATCCCAGCACTTTGGGAGGCCGAGGCGGGCGGATCACGAGGTCAGGAGATCGAGACCACGGTGAAACCCCGTCTCTACTAAAAATACAAAAAATTAGCCGGGCGTGGTGGCGGGCGCCTGTAGTCCCAGCTACTCGGAGAGGCTGAGGCAGGAGAATGGCGTGAACCCGGGAGGCGGAGCTTGCAGTGAGCCGAGATTGCGCCACTGCACTCTAGCCTGGGCGACAGAGCGAGACTCCGTCTCAAAAAAAAAAAAAAAAAAAAAAAGAATCAGCACTAAAATACACAAATCCCAGAAATCATGCAAAACAGATCATGACATGACCAGTAAAGCAAGACATCTTCTGCCAGACCTTTCTCCTTTCCTAGAAAACTAGCACCAGGATACCCCACTCCACTTAGAGGATCTAGAAATCAACTTAGTGAAGGAGCAGGAGGTATTAGAGAAGAATAAGGAGAGAAAATAGAGAAAAAGTCACCTCTCCCCTTTCCCTCTGCAAGCTTCTAGTGTAAAGCAGGCCCTGATTAAAGGCCTTTAACTTTAAATAAATTTTCAATAGTTTACTAGGACACAAGGAAGAACATTTCATTTACCAAAATAAGACTTTCGGCTGGGCGCAGTGGCTGACGCCTATAATCTCAGCACTTTGGGAAGCCAAGGGGGGCGGATCACGAGGTCAGGAGATCGAGACTATCCTGGCAAACAAGGTGAAACCCCGTCTCTACTAAAAATACAAAAAATTAACCGGGCGAGGTGGCGGGCACCTGTAGTCAGCTATTCGGGAGGCTGAGGCAGGAGAATGGCATGAACACGGGAGGCGGAGCTTGCACCACTGCACTCCAGCCAGGGTGACAGAGCAAGACTCCGTCTCAAAAAAAAAAAAAGAAAAAAGGCAAAAGACCTAAAGACCTTAATAGATATCTTACCAAAGAAGAGATAGTGATGACAGATAAGAATATGAAGCATATGAAAAGATGTTTCACATCATATCTCATCAGGAGAATGCAATTTAAAGCAATAATGAGATGCCATTAACCACTTATTAAAATAGCCCATGTCCTGAACTCTGACACCACCAAGTTTTTTCAGAGGTCTTCTTTCTGCACCTATCAACACAACTGTATAATTTTTCTCTTTTATTTCTATTAATGTGGTGAATTATATTGGTGGATTTTCCAATTTTAAACCAACCTTGTATTTTTTTTTTTAATTTAACTTTTGTTTTAAGTTCACGGGGTACATGTGCAGGTTCATTATATAGGTAAACTTGTGTCATGGGGGTTTGCTGTACAGATTATTTTGTCACCCAGGTGTTAAGCCTAGTACCCATTAGTTATTTTTCCTGATCCTCTCCTTCCTCTCACCCTTCACCCTCAAGTAGGCCCCAGTGTGTGTTGTTTCCCTCTCTGTGTCCATGTGTTCTCATCGTTTAGCTCCCACTTATAAGTGAGAACAAGCAATATTTGGTTTTCTCTTCCTGCGTTAGTCTGCTAAGGATAATGGCCTCCAGCTCCATCCATGTTCCTGCAAAGGACATGATCTTGTTCTTTTTTTCTTTTCTTTTCTTTTTTTTTTTTTGAGACAGAGTCTCCCTGTCACCCAGGCTGGAGTGCAACGGCGCGATCTCGGCTCACTGCAGGCTCCACCCCCCTGGGTTCACGCCATTCTCCTGCCTCAGCCTCCCGAGTAGTTGGGACTACAGGCGCCCGCCACCTTGCCTGGCTAATTTTTTGTATTTTTAGTAGAGATGGGGTTTCACTGTGTTAGCCAGGATGGTCTCGATCTCCTGACCTCGTGATCCGCCCGCCTTGGCCTCCCAAAGTGCTGGGATTACAGGCGTGAGCCGCCACTCCCGGCCTGTTCTTTCTTATGATTGCATAGTATCCCATGATGTATATGTACCACACTTTCTTTATCCAGTCTCCCATCGATGGGCATTTAGATTGATTCCATGTCTTTGCTATTATGAATAGTGCTGCAGTGAACATACACATGCATGTTTCTTTATGGTAGAATGATTTATATTCCTTTGGGTATATACTCATTAATAGGCTTTCTGGGTTGAATGGTCGTTAGGTCTTTGAGGAATTGCCACACTGTCTTCCACAATGGTTGAACTAATTTACACTCCCACCAACAATGTATAAGCATTTCTTTTTCTCCACAACCTCACCAGCATCTGCCATTTTTTAACTTTTTAATAATGGTCATTCTGACTGGTAAAGATGGTATCTCATTGTGATTTTGTATTGCATTTTTTTAATGATCTGTGATATTGAGCGTTTTTTCATGATTGTTTGGCCACATGTATGTCTTCTTTTGAAAAGTGTTTGTTCATGTCCTTTGCCCACTTTTTTTCTTGAGGTGGAATTTCACTCTCTCGCCCAGGCTGGAGTGCAGTGGCACAATCTTGGTCACTGCAATCTCCATCTCCTGGGTCCAAGTGATTCTCCTGCCTCAGCCTCCTGAGTAACTGGGATTACAGGTGCACGCCACCATGCCTGGATAATTTTTGTATTTTTAGTAGAGATTAAGTTTCACCATGTTGGCCAAGCTGGTTTCAAACTCCTGACCTCAGATGATCCACTCATTTTGGCCTCTCAAAGTGCTGGGATTAAGGTGTGAGCCACCATGCCTGGCCATTTGCCCACTTTTTAATGGGGTTGTTTGTTTTGTGTGTGTGTAAATTTGTTTAAGTTCTTTAAAGATGCTGGATATTAGACTTTTGTCAGATGCACAGTTTGCAAAAATTTTCTCCCATTCTGTAGGTTGTCTGTTCATTCTGTTAACAGGTTTTTTTTTCTTCTGTGCCAGAGCTCTTTAATTAGATCCCATTTGTCAATTTTTGCTTTTGTTGCAATTGCTATTTGTGTCTTCATCATGAAATCTTTGCCCATTCCTGTGTCCAAAATGGTATTGCCTTCCATTCCAAAATGGTTGTCTTCCAGGGTTTTTATAGTTTTGGGTTTTACATTTAAGGCTTTAATCCATTTTGAGTTAATTTTTATATATGTTGTAAGGTAGGGGTCCAGTTTCAATCTTCTGCATATGGCTAGCCAGTTATCCCAGCATGGGGAATCATTTCCCCATTGGTTGTTTTTGTCAGCTTTGTACAAGATCAGATAATTGAAGGTATGCAGCCTTATTTCTGGGTTCTCTATTCTGTTCCATTGGTCTATGTGTCTGCTTTTGGACCAGTACCATGCTGTTTTGGTTACTTTAGCCTTGTAATGTAGTTTGAAGTTGGGTAGCTTGATGCCTCCAGGTTTGTTCTTTTTGCTTAGGATTGCCTTGGCTATTCGGGCTCTTTTTTGGTTCCATATGAATTTTAAAATAGTTTTTTCTAGTTCAGTGAAGAATGTAATTGGTAGTTTATTAGGAGTAGCATTGAATCTATAAATTGCTTTGGGCAGTATGGCCATTTTAACAATATCAATTCTTCCTATCCATGAGCATGGAATGTTTTTTCATTTGTTTGTGCCATCTCTGATTTCTTTCAGCAGTGTTTTGTAGTTCTTCTTGTAGAGAATTTTAACCTCTCTGGTTAGCTGTATTCTTAGTTTGTGTGTGTGTGTGTGAGTGTGTGTGTGTGTGTCAATTGTGAATGGGATTGCATTCCTGATTTGACTCTTGGCTTGACTGTTGTTGGTGTACAGGAATGCTAGTGATTTTTGTACATTGATTTTGTATCCTGAGAATTTGCTGAAGTTGTTTATCAGCTTAAGGAGCTCTTGGGCTGAGACTACAGAGTTTTCTACATCTAGGATCATGTTGCCTGCAAACAGGGACAGTTTGACTTCCTGTCTTCCTATTTTGATGCACTTTATTTCTTTCTCTTGCCTAATTGCTCTGGCCAGGATTTCCAATACTGTGTTGAATAGAAGTGGTGAGATAGGGCATTGTTGTCTTGTGCTAGTTTTCAAGGGGAATGCTTCCAGCTTTTGCCCATTCAGTATGATGTTGGCTGTGGATTTGTCATAGATGGTTCTTATTATTTTGAGGTATGTTCCTTCAATACCTAGTTTATTGAGAATTTTTAACATAAAATGATGCTGAATTTTATCAAAAGCCTTTTCTGCATCTATTGAGATAATCATGTGTTTTTTGTCTTTAGTTCTGTTTATGTGATGAATAACATTTACTGATTTGCATGTGTTGAACCAACCTTGCATTCTAGGGATAAAGCCTACTTGATCATGGTAGATAAGCTTTTTGATGTGCAGCTGGATTCAGTTTGCCAGTATTTTGTTGAGGATTTTTGCATTGATGTTCATCAAGGATATTGGCCTGAAGTTTTCTTTTTTTGTTGTGTCTCTGTCTGGTTTTGACATCAGGGTGATACTAGCCTCATGGAATGAGTTAGGGAGGAGTCCCTCCTCCTCCGTTTTTTGGAATAGTTTCAGCAGTAATGGTACCAGCTCTTCCTTGTACATCTAGTAAAATTCAGCTATGACTACATGTGGTCCTGGGCTTTTTTTGAAACCTTGTATTCCTGAAATAGAAATTTATTGTTTACTTTCCAAATATTTGGGTTGTAAAGTTATATTTTTATTATTAATTTCCAGTTTCATTCCACTGTGGTCAGAAAACATATCCTGAATAACTAAAATATCTGAATTTTGTTGAGATCTGCTTTATGGACCAGTGCATGGCCAATTTTGATAGATGTTTTCTATACATTTAAATATATATTCTGCTGTTGTAGGTAAGTGTTCTATGTATCCCAAATGATCCAAGTTTGTCAATCATGTTGTTCAGATCTTCTATATCCTTACTGATATTTTTCCTGCTTGGTCTTTCAGTTACTGAGAGAGACAGTTAAGTTCTCCCACTATGATTGTAGATTTGCTTATTTTTCCTTTACGTCTGTCAAAATTATCTTTATTAATTTATTCTCAATTCATGTTAAGTGTATAACAATTTACAATTATTATATATCATTTTGTTCCTTTTTATCTCTATTAATGTTTCTTACCTTAAAGTCTACTTTGCAAGATATTGGTATGCTAGAACACTAGCTTTCTTTTACTTAGTGTTTTTATGGTATTTCTTTTTCCATCTTTTCTATTCAACTTTTCTTTGTTCTTATATTTAAAGTGTGTTTCTTAAAAGTAGCATATAGTTGGATTGCATTTATTTTAATTCAATTTGACAATATTGTAAGTTGAGTATTTAGTCTGTTTACAGTTAATGTGATTCTAGATATGGATACATTTGGGTTATATTTACCATTTTATTATTGATTTCTAGTTCTCCTATATCTGTTCTATGTTCCTCACTCTTCTTTCTTTCATTCATTTGTACTCATCAAATATTTCTTTTTTCTTTGTACTCTTTGCTGCCACCACCACCACCACCTCCACCACCCATAGGTGTGTTAGTTCTATATTCTTTTACTAGGGGTTATCCTTGAGATTACAGAATGTACCCTTGACTCATTTAAGTCTAATATAGAATCATATATTTACCTCTTCATAGAAAATGATAAAACTTCAGGGCCGGGCATGTCAGGAGTTCGAGACCAGCCTGAACAACATCTTGAAACCCCGTCTCTACTAAAAATACAAAAATTAGCCAGGTGTGGTGGCACACACCTGTAATCCCAGCTACTCAGGAGGCTGAGGCAGGAGAATCGTTTGAACCCAGGAGGCAGAGGTTGCAGTGAGCCGACACCGTGTCACTGCACTCCAGCCTGGGCAACAAGAGTGAAATTCCATCTCAGGAAAAAAAACAAAGCAAAACAAAACAAAAACAAAAACAAAAAACACTTCAGAACAGTTTAACTCTACCTGTCCCCACATCCCTTTTGTGTTATTACTATTGTGCATTTTAATTCTCTCTCTATATATGAGCCTTATAAAATGTTATGCGTTTTATACAGTCAATTTTAATATAGCTTTACCCACATTTTCCCATTCTTGTTGCTTTTCATTTCTTCTTGTATTTATGTAGATCACATGTATGTGATCATTTTCCTTCCACTTGAAGAAATTTCTTTCGTATGTTTTTTTTTTTTTTTTTTTTTTTTTGAGACGGAGTCTTGCTCTGTCGCCCAGGCTGGAGTGCAGTGGCGCAATCTCTGCTCACTGCAAGCTCCGCCTCCCGGGTTCACGCCATTCTCCTGCCTCAGCCTCTCCGAGTAGCTAGGACTACAGGCGCCCGCCACCACGCCCGGCTAATTTTTTGTATTTTTAGTAGAGACGGGGTTTCACCGTGGTCTCGATCTCCTGACCTCGTGATCCGCCCGCCTCGGCCTCCCAAAGTGCTGGGATTACAAGCGTGAGCCACCGTGCCTGGCCTCGTATGTTTTTTATTATGGGTTTATGTGTAACGAATTATCTCCATTTGTGTTTATCTTGAAGTATGTTAATTTTACCTTTTCTTTTGTAATTTTTTGGTGCCAGATGTAAAACTAGGTTAGCAGTCATTTTCTTTTATTACTTGAAAAATGTCGTTTCACTGTGTTTTGCTTTCCAACATTTCTGATGCATTTCATTCTTTCTGAGATAACTTTTCTTTTTCTTTCCCACAGAGAACATGGGGGGAAAATCCTGTTTGATGACATAAGATAGCTGCCGAGGCACTGAATGATTATAGGGCTAAAATACAGAAGAAAGAGGGAACTCTGAGAGCTGGGCTCGGTATTTGTGGCTGCTGTCTTTTGCAAATAGCTGTTGATTTCAGAAGAGGCAGCTAAGCATCTGAGAAAAGCTCTCCACTAACTCATAAACCTTAGAGGACAAAATATAGAGATCATGGGCTGCCAAGGGTGGAGAATACACTGGAAACTCTTCCCTAAGCTTTGGTTTGGGACCCTAAAGAACTACATCTTAGAAGAAAGAGTAAACCAAATGTACATCAGCTTTGAATAGTCTCAATCTTTGATTGGATTAAGGTGATTTGGGATTGCTAATGCCTTAGCCTAGCCTGTTACAAGCAAATATAAAACCCTGTGGAAGAAGATAACATCATCCAGAACCTAAAGTAATCTTTACTATTTTTCACATCTAATGTGCCATGTATGACAAAAATTAACCAATCACTGGAGGAAACAATATAACATGGTCAAAAAAACCCCACAAAAACCCAAGAGAAATAATTTAAAAAAATAAACCTACAGATAATGGAATGTTAAATAAGATTTAAAAGTTCAGTAAATTTTTAAAAAGCAGATGAGAATTTTGACAGATGAATGGAAAACATGAAAAGAACCAAATTGTATTTTAGAAGTAAAAAAATACAAGAGCTGAAATTAAGAACTCAGTGGATGAGTTTATTAGATTTGACTCAGATGAAAAGAGAATTTATAAGTGGAATATCTATTCTGAATCTTAGAGCAACAGCAGTTAACAAAAAAGTAGAAAACACTAAAAAGTGTGTAAGAGACAGAGCATACAGTGAGAAGGTCAACATATGTGTTATTGAAGTCTTGGAAGAGGAGGAGAAAGAGATGATGGGGCAGAAGCAATATATGAAGAGATAATGGCTGAGAATTTTTTTAATAAATTTTAAAAATCCCAGAAAGATATCAAGCCATAGATGTAAGAAACATTCAGAACCTAAAACCATAGCTAAACATATCACAGTGAAACTGCTGAAAAAAAGGAGAAAGAAAACAATATTTCAAGCAGCCAGAGAGAAAACAGTAAGAGTAACAGTTGATTTTTTTAATAGAACAGTGGGAGCCAGGAGCAGTAGAATGAAACATTCAAAGTTCTTACCTAAAATAACCAACTTCTGCTTTTGGCATTCACTTATCTTGGGCTGACTGGGGGTAGCTCTGCTCCATCTGTCTTTCATCCTGCTCCTAGGTCCAGCAGACTAGCTTGAGCATATTCTTCTTATGGTAATGGCAGAGACAGAGGAGAGCAAGCAGATAGATGCAAGCAACTTTTAAGCCTCTGCTCATCTGTTAAGATCTCATTGGCCAAAGCAAGTCACATGACTAAATTCCTAATCAAGGATAAGGAAGTATGTTCTGCATTTGACAAGAAGGGCTGTGAGGTCATGTAGATAAATGCATGGTAAGAAGAAAGGTGAAGAATTGGAGCCACCAGTGCAGTGCATCACAAATTAACTAGTGAAAAGGAACTCTACAGATCAATTTTTGTAGCCTGTTTCTCTGGACACAAATGCAATCAGAATTATCTAAATAATTCTAGCTTTCCGACAAAATCTAAAGAGATTTGGCAAAGGGCATAAAAAGTGTTTAAACACTCGGGTTATACTTTCAGAATCACATGCCTCATACCACGGGTGCTTTTACCAAACTCTAAGAGCATCTCCTTTTGCAGGACGGGGTAAATTAAGGGCTGCAGGGGCCTGTATTTCCTGTTTAAAATGTGGGAGTGATAGTAAATTGAGATTGTAAATATGAAATTTGGTAACATCTTTGTTATGCAAACTAAGAAAAAGCACTGTGTAGCTAGGTGTGGTGCACGCCTATAGGTCCAACTACTCGGGAGGCTGAGGCAGGAGGAGTGTTTGAGGCTGCAGTGAGCTATGATTGCAACACTGCACTCCAGACTGGGTGACCCGAGGTGGGTGGATCACCTAAGGTCGGGAGTTTGAGACCAGTCTGGCCAACATGGGGAAACACTGTCTCCAGTAAAAATACAAAAATTAGCCAGACATGGTGGCACATGCCTGTAGTCCCAGCTACTCAAGAGGCTAAATCAGGAGATTGGCTTGACGCCGGGAGGCGGAGGTTGCAGTGAGCCAAGATTGTGCCACTGTACTCCAGCCTCACTGACAGGGCAAGACTCCGTCTCAAAAAGAAAAAGGAAAGTTTTAAAAAAAAAAATTTAAAGCACTGTAGGCCGGGCACAGTGGCTCGTGTCTATAATCCCAGCACTTTGAGAGGCCGATCACTTGAGGTCAGGAGTTCAAGACCAGCCTGGTCAACATGGTGAAACCCTGTCTCTACTAAAAATACAAAAATTTAGCCAGGCGTGGTGGCATGCACCTGTAGTTCCAGCTACTCGGGAGGCTGAGGCAGGAGAATCGCTTGAACCTGGGAGGCAGAGGTTGCAGTGAGCTGAGATTGCATGACTGCATGCCAGCCTGGGCAACAAGAACAAAACTCCGTCTCAAAAGAAAAAAAAAACAGCACGGTAGAATTAAGTGAAAAGAGTTTTCTTAAAAAATACCTGCATTATTCCTTTTCAGGTTTAGTATTATTAAACTGAAAAAGTTAGTATTGCTATAATGAGCCTATTGTCCAAAAAGAATAGGGCAGAGAAGGCATAAATATGATTCAAATTTCATGTGTTAAGACACCAAGGCCATTTCTCCCCTCTATGCAAGAAGAAGGAAACAAAGTACATTCCAGTACATATGGGTTTGAATCACTTGTACTTACTTATGTAGGGATAGGCAAGAGAAAAGGGTCAGGACAAAAAGAAATTAGCCAAAGTGATACTCAAAGGGATTTCTTGGGCATTGAAGGCAGTGTGGGGTAAAGCTGTGCTTGTCAAACTGGTCTATGATGTGCCCTTAGCAGTGAAGTGAACACGCAGCAGCACATACCGTACCTGGACCATCTAAGCTGGCTACCCCAAGCATAAACTTCCAGTGAGATTTGTGTTCTCTTTAAAAAGTCATGTGAATTTTGTTTTCTCCTGCAATAATGAATAATAAATGCATTTTTATTTCCTCCTCCTCTTCTTCTTTCTTTTTTTTTTTGAAATAGTCTTCCTCTGTCACCCAGACTGGAATGCAGTGGCAAGATTATAGGTCACCGCAGCCTCAAACTCCTAGGCTAAAGCAATCCTTCTACCACAGACTCCCAAGTAGCTAGAACTAAAGGCCCAGCAAGCTTTATTTGTTATTAGTTTGAAGAGAAGGGGCCTTGCTTTGTTGCCCAGACTGGTCTCAAACTCCTGGCCCCAAGTAATCCTCCCACCTCAGCCTCCCAAAGTGCTGGGATTAAAGGCATGAGTCCCTGAGCCTGGTCTAACATGTCTAGTTTTTAATAAAGCATTTGTTTAACGTCCTCACCTTGACATAATATTCAAGATTTAGGAAAAAGTGGCATATTTCTGCTACAGCTTGGAGTATTTTCTGGCACCTAAATGTATATCCCCTAGGGTTGGGGGCTTCTGTTTAAGAACATCAGGTTGTAAAGTGTTGGCCTTGGGGCCAGAGGGACTGGGTTTTATTCTTGTCTTTGCCACTAGTTTATGCTGGTGCTGGAGCAGTCTGAATGGCCAAGACCTCAGTTTCCTTGCCTTTAACAGGAGATTGGACTAGACCATCTCTAAGATTCCTTCCAGTTTGAGCCTCCACGAGTGTCTTCCAGCTAATTAAGTTCAACCTTGGTATTTGCTAACTAAGTTCGACCTTGGTATTTGCTAGCTAAATTCAACCTTGGTATTCACTTTTGAACAGGCATTCTCCTTGAGCCCCTCTATTATCACTCAGGCATATCTGGGGCTCATTTGAATGATCCATCCTTAAGGATAAGAGTCAATTTTCCCTTATGAGTGGATCACATAGATTGGTAGAGTCCACTTTACATACAACAGGTACAGCTTCCCATAATAAGACAATACAAAGCAGCAACAATAAGATAGACTAGGAAGGTGTGTATCCTAAATAATCAAATTAGAGAGAATACCAAGAGAACCTTTATTTTTTTTTTTTTTTTTTGAGACAGAATCTTGCTCTGTCACCAGGCTGGAGTGCAGTGGCACGATCTTGGCTCACTGCAACCTCTGTCTCCCAGGTTCAAGCCATTCTCCTGCCTCAGCCTCCCAAGTAGCTGAGATTACAGGCACCCACCACCACACTCAGCTAATTTTTGTATTTTTAGTAGAGACGGGGTTTCACCATGTTGGCCAGAATGGTTTCGATCTCCTGACCTTGTGATCTGCCTGCCTTGGTCTCCCGAAGTGCTGGGATTACAGGCGTGAGCCACTGTGCCCGGCCTGAGAACCTTTTTCTTTAATATTTTGAATTAATAAACTTTTGGGGAGATTGGGGAAATTGATGGACTTTGGCCTATTAACCAATGCAGAGTTTTTTTGTGTTTTGTTTTTTGATTCCATCGGGTTTGAAACGGAGAATAGAAATGAGACACCCGCATTAATAAAACAAGGTGGTATTTGAACACTTAAACTCAACAAAAGAAATTGGACCTGAGAATGAATTACTTATTTATGGCATCTCCTTGTTGAACTACCTACTCTTTTATGAGGCCTGGGATGCTCTCTTTATTGGTCTTTAAGGCAAGTGGGGAGGCCTTCATGATGGCTTGTGGTTTTTAGGTCAATGGTGAGCTGGTTGTCAGGGTCATTTGGTCCAAAACTTCCTTAACAAGGAAGTGTGCTCCCTCTTTCTCTTTTCTTGGAGGCATTTTAAATCTAACTAACAGTGAGGAAGTGTCGGCAGCCTGATTTCTTGTGTCTGTTAAAACCCACCTGGGGAAGGTGTAAGTGAGCACAGGGCATTGGGCAGAACCTCTCTGCCAAGAAACTTAAGGTGTCGAATGACCTAAATGACCTTGTCCATCTCTGGTTTCTATTGCTGTGTCCAAAAAAACCACAGCAGTTCTCGTGTTACCTTGTTTCATGTCATTTAAATAAAGATTACTTTGAGTCTGATGCAATCCCATAGAACAGAAGTATTTCACCATCTCAAATGAATTCTTAATAGGGTATTTATGTATATGCCTATATGCAGTATGAAACATATGTCTTGTTATTGTATATCTGTGTCTCTAAGTTTATTTAAACACAAACTCATTGTTGTTGCATGTGGGCACATTCCATATGGAAAGAACTTATTCAGCACACACAACTTTTGTGTTGGTATAAAATCAATTCTGCCATTGAGCATTTTTTCCTTGTCCTGCACCTGGGAAGAAAGTTTCTGGTTTTGAGAGGAGATGGAAGAAAATCCTGCAGAGGAAAGGCTAGTCTTCCCAGTGGCACTTTACTAGGAAGCCATGGTTTTCCATTACAAGCTACAAAGGTATGATAGGTCATCTTCTCATGGTTCTGACAACAGAGAATATTGGGGTGCAATATGAAGGAGAGAGCAAAGGATCACTGAGATCTGAGAGTCAGAGGGTAATAGAGGTGTGACTCTCAGGTACAGGCCTGATGAACTAGGTGGCTACTGGCTTTTTAGGCACCAAGACCAGGAAGATTTAAACCCTAAGATGATCGTTGGTTGACAAGGCTGGAGATAAAATTCCTGATGGGCAAGGGGGGTTACCTTCACTTCACTTCAGCAGCAGCCCCTGTCTGGCCACCATACCAAAGTGCTGACTTTTTTTTTTTTGAGATGGAGTTTTGCTCTTGTTGCCCAGGCTGGAGTGCAATGGCACAATGTCAGCTCACTGCAACCTTCACCTCCTGGGTTCAAGTGATTCTCCTGCCTCAGCCTCCAAAGTAGCTGGGATTACAGGCACGTGCCATCATGCCCGGCTAAATTTTTGTATTTAGTAGAGACGGGGTTTCTCCATGTTGGTCAGACTGGTCTCAAACTCCTGACCTCAGGTGATCCACCTGCCTCGGCCTCTCAAAGTGCTTGGATTACAGGTGCGAGTCACTGCACCCGGCCCCAACATGCTGTCTTTTACTTCCACTAAACCTCTCCTTATCCTGGTCCCAGCCAGTTATCCAAGCTGACAAACTCCACTCCTGGGCGGGCTTTCCTTCTTAGCTGTCTTCAGTTATTTCAAACAAGTGCTCATCACCACCCATAGTTTTCTCTTCCCTGTGATGCTACCACATCAGCCAATCCAGCATCGGCACATGTCTTCCATTCCTGTCCCTGAGGTGAAATATGCCACAGTGGGGAAAAAAACCCAGTCAAAAGCAAACCCTAAGCCAAAACTGAGTCAGGACTGTCTCCACGACCGTCATATAATTTCTAGCCTCTCTGGTTTTCTCATTCTTGTCCAACAAACTTACCCATTTCCCAAGGCAACATCTTCAGAATATCATTCCTTACCTCAAATCCTGAATCTACCCTGAGCCTGTCACTTTTAGCAGAAGACTTAGAACCCTGCTTCCATGAGAATAATAAAGCCCACTACCTGGTGACCCTGAATTCCTTCACCTTTTCTCTCTCCAGTGTCTCTGCAGCCATCTCTACTCTTTCCTCTCAGAAAGCTCATCTCTACATGAATGCTCCATTCTAAATCATCTCTGTTTTTTTGACCCTTGTTTTCTCAATTATTTTTTCTCTTCTGTATTTTCAGTACCTTTATTTGACTCTTCCCTCATTCCATTAACATGATCAAATCTCTCCAACATTCAAAAAATAACAATAGCAATTTTCTCTGCATCTCTTCTTTCTTCTGCAGTCACTACCAGCTTTTCTCCTTCTCTCCGCCCCCTCCCCCATAACTAAGCTTATATTTTCTGCCTTTGCTTCCTCATCTCTCAGTTTCTCAACTCATTGTGGCATGACATTGACCTCATCAAGGTCATGGAAAGGCATTGTTAATGGTCCCGCCTGAGTGAATTTCTGTATCTTCCCTCTCAATGAGGTGGGATGAAAACATGAGTGTCCTTGCTTGATGGATTGTAGTGGACACTGTTGTTAGCTCCTAGTTTCGCCCTCCAGGACCAAAGCACGTGTTCTCCAGCTGCTGAGAGTGTTGCCTGCTAAGGCATTATACCTGAGTGTTTCCTCCGTTATTGCTCTTGGCAGAAGGGAGCCATCTCACCAAGGTTACTCTTCTCTCCAAAGTCAGCCTGTATCTGCTGCCTTGTTGTTTTGGAGTGAGTACAAGACCCCTTGCCTCAGTGAGGGCATCTTAGAAGGAGCATCCAAGCTTCAAGCCTTTCCCTGAGATTGACTGAAGGCTTTGTTACAACTTCACCGCAAGTGCAATTTCTCCGCTGCCCAATCTGGCTTTCTTTCCTTCCCCAAGGGTGCTGTTTCTTTTTTAAAAATTTTTTATTTCAGTAGTTTTGGGGATTCAGGTGGTTTTTGGTTACATGGATAAGTTCTTTAGTGGTGTTTTCTGAGATTTTAGTGCAAGGGATGTTCCTGAGAGCATGTTTCAATGAACTTCTTGCAAACAGACATCTATCTCTGAATCTGTTTTCTGGGGAAACTTGATATGAGACACAGGTGAAACTAAGTATTTCCCTGGAGAAACTGGTAATAGAGCCACGAATTTCTTACTCGTAATCCCACCTCTATATATTAGTCTCCTTTGCTGGCACATACTGATCCAGGAAGATTTGATCAGGCTGAATCCAGAAATATAATTTTGCCCAGGCTTTCAGAGCAACAAATGTAGTTGAGTGCCAATTTCTAGGTCTTTTGTTCATTTATTTTCTTGAATAACTTTTATTTGGGACGATATTGTATCAACACCTCTTCCTTGGAACTATAGCCAAATTTCTATGAATTAAATTTTTAGTGGTGCTTTCATCACAATGATGTTCTCTCATTTAGAGAAGCTGTGTCCTCCTCTATAATCCTCCTCTTTTTAGTTCCCGCCCTGTCAAGTCCCCAAAGATTTACCCCATTATCAAAGTTTTAGCTTGCTGCAATTCTTTGCACTACTACACTTGAGCATCACAGAATTAAATGGAACTCTCGATTTTACTTGGATCTGGATTTCCAGAATGGATGGAAATACTAGTGATTAAAAATGTGCTGTTTGGATGTGGTGGCTTATGTCTGTAATCCCAGTGCTTTGGGAGGCTGAGGCAGGAGGATTGCTTGAGCCTAGGAGTTTGAGGCCAGCCTGGGAAACATAGTGAAACTTGATTGCTATAAAAAATAAATTTAAAAAAATAGCTAGGCATAGGGGCACATGCCTGTAGTCCTATTTACTCAGGAAGATCACTTGAGCCCAGGAGGTTGAGGCTGAAACGAGCTATGATTGCGCCACTGCACTCCAGTCTGGGTGACAGAGTGAGAAACTGTCTCAGGAAAAAAACAAACAAACAAAAGTGTTGTTTATCAAGATTACAGAATATTTTTTTTGCTAGATTCAAATCATTTTGATATGTTGAATTACATGTGCCAGAATTAGGATAACTATCCTAATTCTCAGCAGTTCCACGTTCTCTAATTCCAAAATATATTCCAGACCCAAAGTTTTTCTTCAAATCTTTTCTGTAATTTGTATCAGTTGTCTAAAGCCGAGTAACAAGCACTCTATGTTGGTCTTGGCTGGGCTTGCTCATGCATACACACTCACCTAGAGAGTTGCTTAGAGGCTGGCTGGTCTAGGATGCCTCAGCTGGGATGACTCAGCTCTGCTCCATGTGGTCTCTCCTCCTTCAGCAGGCAGCTAGCCTGGGCCTGTTCTCATGGCATAGTCGAACTCCAAGAGCATTTGCAAGAGATTGATCCCCGATGCACAGGCCCTTTGCACACCCCTGCTTGTACCTGTATTACATTGCTCAAAGCCCAGAGTCAGAATGGAAGGGAACTATAAATTATAGACCAAAGGGCTTGGATACTAGAAGGCCATTAATTGAGGCCATTCATGCAACCACCCTACTACACCACCCTAGGCCACAACACTATTATGTCTTGACTGGATGACTCCAGTAGCTTCCACTATATTACTGTTGCCCTGTGTCCACTCTTGACCTCTATAGTCCATTCCCAATAGTCAGAATCACTTTTTGGTTTTTGTTTTATTTTTTCTTTGCGTATTGCCAGCTAGTTGTTGTTGTTGTTGTTGTTCTTGTGTGTGTGTGTGTGTGTGTTTGTGTGTTTTGATACAGGGTCTTGCTGTGTCACCAAGGCTGGAATGCAGTGATGCAATCTTGGTTCACTGTAGCCTCAACCTCCCAGGCTCAAGCAATCCTCCCACCTCAGCCTCCTAAGTGGCTGGAACCACAGGCGTGCACCACCATGCCTGGCTAATTTTTTTTTTTTTTTTTTGTAAAGATGAGGTCTCACGTCTGTAATCCCAGCACTTTGGGAGGCCAAGGTGGGCGGATCATGAGGTCAGGAGATCGAGACCATCCTGGCCAACACGGTGAAACCCCGTCTCTACTAAAATACAAAAAATTAGCCGGGTGTGGTGGCGAGCGCTTGTAGTCCCAGCTACTCAAGAGGCCGAGGCAGAGGAATCGCTTGAACCTGGGAGGCAGAGGTTGCAGTGAGGTGAGATCGCACCACTGCACTCCAGCCTTGTAAGAGAGCAAGACTCTCTCAAAAAAAAAAAAAAAAGAAAGAAAGAAAAAAAAAAAAAGCCGGGGGGTAGTCAACCTATTGCAGTCTGCGGGATCGGATGGTCAGAAAAAACCATCTGTCAAAAGAAACCCTTGCTCAGAATGTGCAGTGGTTCCCCATTGCACTTAGACTAAAATCCAGATTTTTCTTTTAAGTCCCTAGATGAAAAGTGGGAAACCCAAATTCTTTACCATGGCTCCCAGGTTGTAAATCACCTGATGGCCCCTGCCTACCCTCTGCACCCTCATCCCATGAGCACTCCTTCCCTTGCACACTCTATGCTCTACTTGGCCCCTCTGTTCTTTTCTGATCCTCCAGCTTCAGGGCCCTTGTCCTTGCTGCTCTCTCTGTCAAACATGCTTTACTTCAAATGTTTGGATGGCTGACTCCTTCCTATCTTTCAGCTCATTCATCCTATCCTCATGGAGACCTTTTCCGATCATCCAAGGGGAAATAGCTGAGTCCTATTCTCCTGTGGCACAAACTCTATTTGATTACCCCTTTTATAGTTTAATTAAATTAAATTAATTTATTTATTTTTTGAGATGGCTCTGTTGCCCAGGCTGGAGTATTGTGTCATTATCTCGGCTCACTACAGCCTCTGACTCCCAGATTCCAGCGATTCTCCTGCCTTAGCCTCCTCAGTAGCTGGGATTACAGGGGTGTATCACCACCCCCGGCTCATTTTTGTATATTTAGTAGAGACAGGGTTTCACCATGTTGGCCAGGCTGGTCTCCAACTCCTGACCTCAAGTGATCCACTGCCTGCCTCGGCCTCCCAAAGTGCTGGGGTTACAGGTGTTAACCACCACACCCGGCCCCCTTTTATAGTTTTATAGCAATTTAGTATTTGAAATTATTATGCTTTAAAATTTTTTATTTCTCTTCTTTTTCTGACGGAAATGTGAGCTCTATGGGAACAGGAACCTTGTCTGTCTTGAACACTGCTTTCTCCCTCACCAACGATAGTGCTTATAGCTTATAAACATGCGCACATAGATACTCAGTCAATAGCTACTGAATAAATAAGTAAGCAATTTAAAATCCAAGCATATTGGCCAACACATAAAATTAATATATTTTGCCTCACTGACTTAGGGCACAAAATATGCCCATCTCTCTTTCAATATTCAAAGCAACATGAATCTAGGTAGGCCCTTGCTGCTCTCTCCTTCTCATTAGAAGGCCTTTATGGCCAACTATTCTGGTTAATTCTTTCCTTTTTTTGTGGATAATTTCTTATTTCTCTCCCCTTTGCCTGTTGTAACTAGGAACTCTATGGCTAACCCCGTTTCTCCTTTGGTCGCTGTCTAGTAACCCTCAGGAAACAATGCAGTGGTCCATCAGAAAAGCTGAATATTCTTTTTTTATTTTATTTTATTTCATTTTTTAAGTTTTGGGGTACCTGTGCAGGATGTGCAGGTTTGTTACATAGGTAAACGTGTGCCATTATGGTTTGCTGCATCTGTTAACCCATCACTTAGGTATTAAGCCCAGCATGCGTTAGCTCTTTTCAAGCTGGGATATTCTTTTTTGTTGTTGTATTTTTTTTTTTTTTTGAGACGGAGTCTCGCTCTGTCATCCAGGCTGGAGTGCAGTGGCGTGACCTTGGCTCACTGCAACCTCTGCCTTCCGGGTTCAAGGGATTCTCCTGCTTCAGCCTCCCGAGTAGGTGGGATTACAGGCACGCACCACCATGCCCAGTTAATTTTTGTATTTTCAGTAGAGACAGGGTTTCACCATGTTGGTCAGGCTGGTCTCGAACTCCTGACCTTGTAATCTGCCTGCCTTGGCCTCCCAAAGTGCTGGGATTACAGGCGTGAGCCACCGTGCCCGGCCCAAGCTGGAATATTCTTGATGATGGTTGGGAGACATCAATGAACGCGAACTGAACTGGCTATGAGAGCAGGATTTCTCTCTGGCCTCTGTCATTCACATCTTGACTTCCTAGGACAAGTCAAGATGTTGATTTAAAATTCCAGTGAAGTTGGTGTCCTGACAGGACCACTAGTTACAATTATTTTTTCATATCACTCCTGTATTTGAGTTGTCATAGATTGTTCTCTAGTGCAGCACTGTCAGGGTGTTCCAATAGAATGGTCTTTAGATCCATAGTCCATCTTAAACAGCGTATTCTCAGAAGATGGAACTTCCCTAGTCTTATTATCTAGATAATTATCATAATAGATAACTAACACCTATTATGGTTCTTTTGCCATATTGAGTTCTGCCTCTTGCTGAAATCTATATGTTTTTCTTTGGGCCTTTGCAAATACCTAAGGCTCAGTAGGGCTTCACTGAAACTCATATTTTAAACTACTTTTATTTTCTTTTCTTTGGAGATAGGGTCTCACTCTGTTACCCAGGCTAGAGTGCAGTGGCACGATCACAGCTCACTGCAGCCTCAACCTCCTGGACTCAAGCAATCCTCCCACCTCAGCCTCTCAAGTAGCTGGGACTACAGTCATGTGCCACCACGCCTGGCTAATATTCTGTATTTTTTGTAGAGATGGGGTTTCGCCATTTTGCCCAGGCTGGTCTCAAACTCCCGGGCCCAAGCAATCCTCTTGCCTCAGCCTCCTGAAGTGCTGGGATTACAGCCACGAGCCACCGTGCCTGGCCTGAACTACTTTCATTTTGACTCTTTCCTGGCAAAAGCTCTCACCCCTCACCCCTTGCCCTTTCTCTGCCTGCTTTCTAACGTCCTCCAGAGTCAGATCGTTAGGAGCCTTACAGACAAGGGTCCCATCAGTTCTCTATATATCTACACTTCTTCAGAGCCCTTGCTTGTGTTCTGTCTCACATGTGGAATAAAGTCCCTTTGCCTAAAAAGCAGAAAGAAAGCATTTCCATGAAGGTAACGAAGCTTAATCTTTAGGGCCTTCGCATGCATTGGCTCTTCCCAAGGCCCTGGAAAGGGCCCTAGCAATGTATTTGTGTGGTCAGTGCAAAATTAGCAAAAATAAGATATTCTAACCACAACTAACAAGAAAACTCTCTGTTTCTTTTAGTGTTGGGTGGTGATGGGTGACCATGGGAATTTTGGAGATCCAGGTTAGGGGAAGTTACGTTGGGAAAACATTTAGTTTAAATTTGGTAGAATATATTTATGTGGTAGGCAGTCATTTCTGTATATTGCTAGGTTATTGCTGGCCATTCTGGTTTAGGAATGGCTGCTAGGAATCCTCCTTTTGCCTGCTCTGCTGACACTTTGGGCAGGGTCAGGGGTCAGTTAAGGTATACATGTCTCCCTCCTGGAACCAGAAATACATGGGTGGTGGAAGAGAAGGTTTGAAATGCATGGAGCCGGAAGGTTTCTTGTGGAAAATTCTTCCAATCACCAAACGTAGAAAAATGTAAGCCAAGTATTTGATTCTCATGGGTGCCTAGTCAAAACAGAAGTTCTCTCTGGAATACACTCTATGATGCAGTGTATAAAATCATACATGCATTATATATTTTTTCCTACTTATGGCAATCACATGAAATAGAATTTATCAGAATTCCATGTTTGTAAGTCATAAGCCTGAAGAGTACTATAAATAGCAAGTATATCTGTAAGTGAGGTAACATGTCTTATACATCCCCACTATCAATAATAAAAAGCAAACTTCAATGAACTGTGCTAGAAGAATGACTGAATTTTCTTTTTACTGGTTCTGTAGAAAATGTTACAAAATTAATCTCATACGAAGAGGCAGTCAAAGAGTATACAGTCAGAATGTGTAGGAAGAAATATCAGAGAGATGTGTTATGCAATTAAATAATAAGATAATGTTATATTTTTAGGTTTTCTTAGCTTATTAAGTTTTGAATTTGTAATGTTTCTTTATGCTGGTTTTATATTCATACATTTTTGTGTTTAATTTTTATTTTTTTTACAGACAGGGTCTTACTCTGTCATCCAGGCTGGAGTGCAGTGTGTGATCATAGCTCACTGCAGCCTCACACACCTGGGCCGAAGCAGTTCTCTCACCTCAACCTCTCCTATAGCTGGGACTACAGAAGCAAGACACCACACCCGGCTAATTTTTTTGAAATTATTTTCTGTAGACACTGGATCTTGCTATGTTGGCAAGGCTGGCCTTTAACTCCTGGCCTCAGTCTTCCTACCTAGTTCTCCCAAGGTGCTGGGATTACAGGCATGAGCCACTGTGCCTGACCTATTTATGTTTTTATTGCATTTTTAAAATAGAGGCAAAAAATTGTGTAAGCTTTAGTTCCCCATACAATCAGGATCTTCTTCTGGCCAAGACAAGACATATTTATTATCTCAAAAAATTATCCCAACACACATAATAATTTCCATTAATTGAGCACTGCTATGGGTCTGGTATTATTCTAGGTACTTTATATAATTATCTTATTTAATCCTTAAAACTACCCTAGGGGCCGGGCGTGGTAGCTCATGCCTGTAATCCCAGCACTTTGGGATGCCGAGGCAGGCAGATCACCTGAGGTCGGGAATTTGAGACCAGCCTGACAAACGTGGAGAAACCCCATTTCTATTAAAAACACAAAATTAGCCGGGTGTGGTGGCACATGCCTGTAATCCCAGCTATTCAGGGGGCTGAGGCAGGAGAATCACCTGAACCTGGGAAGTGGAGGTTGCAGTGAGCAGAGATTACACCATTGCACTCCAGCCTGGGCAACAAGAGTAAAACTCCGTCTCAAAAAACAGAACAATACAAAACAAAACAGGAGTACCCTAGGAGCTGATACGGTTCTCATTTCAATGAGTTACAAGAAATGTAAAAATTTACAAGAAAGTGATGTAATTTACAAGAGGCCACACAGTTCAAAGTAGTTTTTTCTCTTTCTGCAACCTGTGCTCCTCCCAGCATGCTTTGCGTCTATTATCATGTAGGTTGTGTATTTTAGCACTAAACTACATTTTTTTTCTTGTGTAGCCTGCCTGCTGCTTTTTATTTGTGCTCCTGGATTCTAGCTATAATATAAGTTCCCTTGAAGGTAAAGAATGGAACCTAGGTTTCTTCCATATCACCCTCAACACATGGCAGAGAGCTGAACTTGTGATGGAATCTCTTTAATTCCTGGCAATCAATATTGATTAGAAGTCACATCTGTCTAGAAAATAACCCCAAGAAAACTACAGAAATCACCTCAAGAATAAATGAAAAAAGCTGTTGTTTTCCTGCCTCCATACCATGCTCCCACTTGACACTGATGGAGGAAGTCACTGATTTTCAGTGAAAATGCAGTTAGAAGCTACAGGTAGGCTTTGGGTTTCTGTTCTGAACCATCGCTGCTGGCGAATACATGTGTGAAATGCTAGTTACCATAGCAACCAGTGCTGCAAGATTTTTTTTTTCACTTTGGTTTATGAATCCAAATCAATAAATGTTTATAAATAACTCTCCAATTGGCTAAAAGAAGTAAAAGCACAAGCCAGAACAATCCTTCTGTCCTGTGAATGTGAGTCATACATATGTTGGCCACATTCTGGGGACAGAAAAAGGCTATCAATGGAATAAACATTGGCCACATCATTTTCTTTGCAAGAGCAATTAGGAAAAACCCTGCTGAGTGAAAATCTATTTCACATGCTTACTGACAACAAAGAATACAAAGTATGCTCACCCAAGGGGCATGAAGAGAAAACTGCAGAAATCACTGACTTCAGTAATACAGATACTAGGTCTGAAAGAGAACATTGATGTAATTGCACCTAAGTGATGATACTGCAGTTCAAATGGAGTAGGTAGAGACATTATTCTGCATTTGTGGATTTACGTGTTCTCTAGGATATGCAAGCAGAATTCATACAAACGTAGAATTTGCTCTGAAGAGTCCCAACAAAAATTAAATCAGGCCACCAACCAGGATAAGGATTCTTTCTATAGCATTCCAAACAGATGGTCAAACAGCCTCTCTCAGGATATTTTTAGTGAAAGGGAAAGTCATTTTTCTCCAATCTCTATCTAGTAGCTGTTAGATTTATTTCCCGAGCCAAAATCTCCTCCCACTCTCATCCTTTAACTCGTATCCATTGGTCTTAGTTTGTTCTTTGGCACAACAAAGAACTAATCCATGTGGTTCCTCCTCTTGGTGACAGCCTTTCCAACCTTTGCAAGCAGCCACCTAATGCTTCTTTAGTCTTCTCTTACTCTTGGTTTGGTTTTCACCTCTCCCCTCTCAGGATGCCCTTGACTTGTCAGCATTCTTCTCTAAATGTGGATGCCCTGAATAATCTGTACAAATCCCCAGATGTGAGTTAAGATTTCAGAGCACAGTGAAACAACTTCCTGTGCTTTTTCTATCTATGGATTTGGCTAAGTTTATGTTCAAATTTTCTTTTCTTTCCCCACCCCACACCCCTCCTTTTTTTTTTTTTATAGCCACACCACACCATTAGCACATAGTAAACTTCTGGTAGGCTAAAACACACAGGGCACCCCATCCCAGAATAGGAACAAATTATATAAATATTTCTCCCAGGAAGAACCCAACTGGGACAGGGATTCCCTGGCAAGCCACTACCCTGACAAGCAAAAATGAACAGCTGTTCTGATCATTTTGGCAAAGATTTTTGCTGGCTGACATAAAATGGAGAAGGAGTAATTGTCCACAAGTTGTGGTTTGAAGGGTCATAGAGAAGTGTACCGCCCCAAAATGTGTCACTCATCCAAATGCCAAAATAGCTGGAATTTTACCATTTGGAAAAGTTAAGCAAATCCTGGCTATTTTTTCCCCAGAAGGACATATTAAATCACTAACAATTTAGTGTGAATAGGATGACCACATTTCTTTCTTCCAGGCAAAGAAAACTTGGGACAGTAAGAAAACACTAACTTTCTGGATTTGAAGGGAAGGGAGAGGAGTTAAAATCAGAGGAAAACTTTTGAAAGAAGTAGTAGGATAGCCCGAAGCTTTACCTGTTTGCTCTGCTTCATTGTTAATGCTGTCTATGGCCAGGGCAAAAGTCACAAACTCAAATGGACACCAGTGAAAGAAATAGGAGGGTAGAAGAAAAACTACAGCAATGATATAATAAATGGACCCAGGACAATGGGGGAGTGCTGGGAGCATTGGAATCTGGAGGCTTCCACTAAAAGTGCAACCACAGCTCAGCTTCAGCCAAATATCTCAAAGGCCCTGTACTGGCAGATCTTTTAGACTTTTGGAAATCCGAAGATTTATGTAAAATCTTCAAGTTTTGGACTATTGACCAATACTTTGAGGGTGAAACAAAATATTTGTACTGCCAAATATTAGGGTCTATGTCAATAGGATAGAAGCCATCCTTACAGGGTTAACAAGAATTCTGGACAGAAATATAATTCTAATTAAGCATTAATTGGACTGCACTTTTGGAGCAGGTCAAAACTCCCACGCTGATCAATATTGGGATTGTGTCTGTGAATAGCTGCTGCACTCCAGCCTGGGCAACATAGTGAGAATCTGTCTCTTAAAAAAAAAAAAATCAGGCTGCACTTTGACTCACTTCCTTGTAACCAAAAGTCAGGTAGCACTAGATATTGACTATTTGCATCCCCATTATTCCTACAGATAGGATTTCTGACAGAATCATAACACTTTTGTTTGAGAATTGCTTAAGATGTTTTTCAGATCTCGAATTCCAATGAAATAGCTGACAGGCTGACACCAGCCAGCTTGAAGACCCCCACAGAGGAATGGGATCAGCATGAGAATATAGTTGATATAGTTTGGCTGTATAACCCAAATCTCATCTTGAATTCCCATGTGTTGTGGGAGGGACCTGGTGGGATAGATAATTGAATCACATGGGCAAGTCTTTCCTATGCTGTTCTCATGATAGTGAATAAGTCTCACGAGATCTGATGGTTTTAAAAAGAGGAGTTCCCCTGCACAAGCTCTCTCTCTTTGCCTGCTGCCATCCATGTAAGATGTGACTTGCTTCTCCTTGCCTTCTGCCATGATTGTGAGGCTTCCCCAGCCACATGGAACTGTAAGTCCAGTTAAACCTCTTTCTTTTGTAAATTGCTTAGTCTCAGGTATGTCTTTATCAGCAGCATGGAAATGGATTAATACAACAGTTTCTTCATCTCCCTGTCTCATGACTTCACTCTATACTCTTTGACCCATCAACAATCTCCGTGATTCTGCCCATTCCCAAACCCTTGAAAACACTGGCCCCAAACTCTACAGGGAGACAGATTTGTGGTTTCCTCCCATGGCCTCATTTGGCAGCCCTGCAGTTAAACCTCTTTCTCTGCTGTAATGCGGTGTCTCAGTGTGTTGACTTGCTGCACACATCAGGCAACTGACCTGTTATGGTTACAGGATCTAGACCTACATCTATTGCAATGAAGCAAGTAGCAGAGACTCCAGAGGTAGTAGCTTAAACTAGATAAAAGTTTCTGTCTTACCTGAGAGGAGCTTCAAACAGTGTACTTGGAGAGCTTGATGTGTCTCCTAGAGTTTGAGGGACAAGTGGATGATACCTGAGGGTTGGTGTGTAAGCAGTTGAGGGATAGGAAGCTGTGGTATCTTCCTGCAGTGGCAGAGCAGACAGAAAGAGGGCAATTTTTCTACGTCAGCATTAGCCTTATTATTTCTCCCATCTGCATGTTTAATTGTGTGGTGCCACCTGAAATGAAGAAGTTGAGGCAAACAGCACTTCACTGTGTGTGTGTGTGTGCACATGCGGATGTGTGTCTGGAAAAGTTATGGAGTTTGTCTGAGATTTTGTCTATGAGCAGAGAAAGGACAAGATCATATAGCAAGTTTAAATAGGTAATGGGGAGAGAAGAGTTGTCTTCATGAAGCCCATTCAATGAAACAGACACACACACACACACACACACACACACAAATGTAGATTTTCTTTACATACCTATTTTGAATCTTTTTTACATAATTAAACTATCTTGGAGATCTTTCCACATCAGCATTAGCCTTATTATTTCTCTCATCTGCATATTCAATTGTGTGGTGTTGACCTGAAAGAATGAAGTTGAGGCAAAATTAATGTAAGCAGACAGTTGACTGAGGCCAAGCTTGAGGATTGCAAACTGGGAGCATGAATTCAAGCTGCCCTGAATGTACATTCAGATCAGCAGCAGTTACATGTGTATTTCTTTTGTTTGAGATGGAGTTTCACTCTTGTTGCCCAGGCTGGAGTGCAGTGGCACGATCTCGGCTCACCACAACCTCTGCCTCCCAGGTTCAAGTGATTTTCCTGCCTCAGCCTCCCGAGTAGCTGGGGTTACAGGTGTGCGCCACCATGCCTGGCTAATTTTTGTATTATTAGTAGACACAGGGTTTCACCATGTTGGCCAGGGTAGTCTCGAACTCCTGACCTCAGGTGATCTACCCACCTCAGCCACCCAAAGTGTTGGGATTATAGGCATGAGCCAATGCGCCCGGCCACGTGTGGATTTTTAAAGGTGAAAAGGAGTTGCAGGGAGTGAGTGGGCTGATACGAAGTTGTTTGTCAGGAATTCTCATTGGTTTACAGAAATAACATTGGCTAAGGATTGGCTATACATGTTAAGCTATAGAGCAAGCTTGTCCAATCCGTGGCCCATGGGCCACATGCAGCCCAGGATGGTTTTGAATGAGGCCTAATACAAATTTATACTTTCTTAAAACATTATCAGATTTTTTTTGTGATTTTTTTTTCTCATCAGCTATCGTTAGTGTTAGTGTATTTTATGTGTGGTCCAAGACAATTCTTCTTTCAATGTGGCCCAGGGAACCCAAAAGATTGGACACCGCTGCTATAGAGTGATGGTTATTGTGTCCCGTGTGGCATTATTAGGTTAATTTATAGCTACTTGTGGCAATAGCAAGCAGTTTTAACAGATGAATACATAGCTCAAAGGAAGGAATAGGGTGTGTGTTAGTCCATTTTCACACTGTTGTAAAGAACTTCCCTGACAGTGGGTAATTTATAAAGGAAAGGTTTAATTAACTCACAGTTCCACATGGGTGGGGAGGCCTCAGGAAACTTACAAGCAGTAAGTAAGGGTGGAGGGGGAAGCAGGCACCTTCTTCACAAGGCGGCAGGATAGAGAAAAGAGTGAAGGAGGAACTTCCCAATACTTATAAAACCATCAGATCTCATGAGAACTCACTCACTATTACAAGAACAGCATGGGAGAAAGCACCCCCATGATCCAATCACCTCCCTCCCTCGACATGTGGAGATTTCAAAAAGACTTGCATTCCTCAGATAAAAGTTCTTTTCTTTTCTCAATAGATTATGTATTTAAATACTCCCCCGTCGAAGGATATTTATATTGATTCTAATTTTTTGCTATTATTAATAAATGCTGCAGTAAATTCTTTTTCACATATAATTTTGCATATATGAATCTATCATAGGATAATTACTAAAGTAGAATTACTGACAAAGATGTAAACTTTTGGCCGGGCACGGTGGCTCACGCCTGTAATCCCAGCACTTTGGGAGGCCGAGGCGGGTGGATCACGAGGTCAGGAGATCGAGACCATCCTGGCTAACACAGTGAAACCCCGTCTCTACTAAAAATATAAAAAATTAGCCGGGCGTGGTGGTGGGCGCCTGTAGTCCCAGCTACTCGGCAGGCTGAGGCAGGAGAATGGCTTGAACCTGGGAGGTGGAGCTTGCAGTGAGCCGAGATTGCACCACTGCACTCCAGCCTGGGCGACAGAGTGAGACTCCGTCTCAAAAAAAAAGATGTGTACTTTTTATTTTGAAAGATATTACCAACTTGCCCTCCAAACAGATTGTCCAAATTTATATGCCCTCCAGCAATGCACGCTCCACAAAGTGTTGGTGGGCCCTCAGCATAAGCATCAGCAGGGAGCTTGTTAGAAATATAATTCTCAGGCCTCACACTGACCTCCTTCAGAATCTGACTGTTAATAATATCTCCAGGTGGTTTTTAAGATGTTAGATTTGAGAAGTCCTGTAATTGCTTTATCCTTAGCTGCCAAGCAATTTCTTTTGATGGTTTTATTTTGTGTTTCTTTTAATATGAGAGAGGTTGAGCATCTTTTTATGTATCTGAGAACCATTGTAAGTCTTTATATATTTAGGAGATTACCTTAATATCTGTGGTATGAGTTGCAAATACTTTTGTTGATTGTTTTCAATTTTTAATGTTTTTTCTTTGTTGTGCCCAATTTATTATTTTTATACACTTAAATTTATCCTTGTTATATTTCTGTGTTCTGAGTCATGGAAAGATCTTTGCCCACTCCACAACTATTTAAATTTGTTTGTTTCCTTTTAATACTTTATGGTCTTATTATTTACATCAAAATATGTTTTCTCTCTGAAATTTATTTTGGTTCAAGGAAGGCGATGTGGGTTTATTTTAATGTTTTCCAGGTGGCTACCTCTTTGTTCTAACACCGTGTATTGAATAATTTATCTTTTCCCCATTTATTTGAAATGTCACTTTTTTCATATACTAAATTTCCATATGTGAGCTCTCTATCAGTCACTTATGATATCATGCCACCTTTTGATTAACCAGGATTCTCTACTGAACTGTTGAATGTCTTTTCCCAGGTCCGTGCTTTTGCCTTCTAGGTGATAATCAAAATGATCAAAATTTACATGCCTTGTGTCCCATTCTCTTGCAGTTCCTGTAGGTGACAACTAACCTGTATTTATTTCCTTAATACAGACAAACAGCTTATCTGGATCTGGAGGTGCTGGGTTTTTTTTTTTTTTTTTTATAATGCCTTAAAACAAAAGACATTCTAGAATAGATTGGATTTTTAGAATTTATTATTTTATACCACAGAAAGCAGCAGCTTATTTTGCCTTCCTAGTCCTGCAAGAGACGTTTGAGCCAGAGCGACTCCATCTTGAATGGGGGCTGGGTAAAATGAGGCAGAGACCTACTGGGCTGCATTCCCAGGAGGTTAGACGTTCTTAGTCACAAGATGAGATAGGAAGTCAACACAAGGTACAGGTGACAATGACCTTGCTGATAAAACAGGATGTGATAAAGAAGCCTGCCAAACCCACCAAATCCAAGATGGCGACAAAAGTGATCTCTGGGCGTCCTCTCTGCTCATTATACGTTAATTATAATGCATTAGCATGCTAAAAGACACTCCCACCAGTGCCTTGACAGTTTACAAATGCCATGGCAACATCTGGAAGTTACCCTAAATGGTTTAAAGTGGGGAGAAACCCTCAGTTCCAGAAATCTCAGCCCCTTTCCCAGAAAACTCATGCATAATCCACCCCTTGCTTAGCGTAAGTCAAGAAATAACCATAAGTATACTCAGTTGAGCAGCCCATGCCACTGCTCTGCCCATGGAGTAGCCATTCTTTTATTCCTTTACTTTCCTAAAAAACTTGCTTTCACTTTGTTGTATGGACTCATCCTGAATTCTTTCTTGTGTGAAGTCCAAGAACCCTCTCTTAGGGTGTGGATTGGGACTCCTTTCCAATAACAGTCCTAGGAACTAGGAAGTTAGGAAATTAGACCTAAAGTCTCCTCTCCCTTTCTCCACCTCCTTCCTGCCTCTCTTTGTTTTAGTTTTTGGACCTATTCATTGGTTATCTAGTACTTTTTCTGTCGTTATATGAGCATCTTTATTGCCTTCTCGTCTCTGGTTCGTTCCTTTCTTTTCTCCTTGGATCAACACTTAAAAGTATTTAAAATAGGTTTTTGACAGAGTCCTTTTATCATCTCCCTTTTTATTTTTTTTAAATTGTGGGCCAACCCTCAAAACAATTAAAAACAAAAATTGGAACTCAAATATATCACTTAGGAATATAGTTTTTTTCCAGATGTTCTTGTGATATTCCTTTTCATTGTGATAGAGCTATTTTTTCTGATGACATTAAATGAGGACATGTTATGACCAAAACAAGGCTGGTTCCTTGTTGGTCTCAGGATGTTCCTATGAACACATTTTTGTGAATGTTTGCAGATGTCTTTGTGTGAAACATAGGCAGTTTTCCACTGAGAATGAAATTCAGGGAATTAAATTGAGGATTCCTTCTTAAGGGCACCAACACATTTTAAAATAACATTTTAGTTTGGAAGGAGAAACTCCATTAAACTCAATTAAAAGAGGGATATGCTAAATCTCTTTCCTAATCATGGTAATTTTCCTCTTACCCATTTTGGAACACTTTTAAGTGCTTTCCTCCTTTTGCCAAACTCACTTGAATTTTGCAAGCCTGCAATTTGTGGACATTCAGTTGTGGCTGATACTGTAAGTAGCAGGCACATATTAGCAAAATATACAGTGTTGAAATCAATTTCCCTCTTTGGGGGCTCTGTGTGGTAATGTGGCTGTGGCTTTGGCTCTGGGCCGTGGACTGCTTATGCACCATACTGCTTTCACAGTGATGCCTACCGTCTTAGCTTGAAAAGCATGGCCTGAGACTAGGGCCTGGTGCAGCCAGTGCACTTAGGAAAATGTACCCAAGGAGCAGCAGTGGGGGAGGAGGTGTTTGGGAGAGCGACATAGGGAAGAAGGGAAGCCAACTCAACAGAGTGCAACTGAGCTGGTTTCTCTCATTGTCAGTTAGGGACCTAGCCCACTGCAGATCCTCTGAGAAACCTCAAATGTACTTGAAGATTATTCACAAGAGAAGGAGGAGTATTTATTCCCAGGCTCAACTTTCCTTGCTTAAGGATTGTCCCAAAGGTGTTGACTCCCTCCTGTCCCAGTCCCAGGCCCATAAACGTGGCAGCGTGGCTGGATGGTCTCTGCAGGCCTCCCAGTGAGCAGCGACAGAGAGTTCAGGGCAGTGAGCAAGAGAAGGGCCACTCTGCTGAGGCCAGTGCGCCAGGACACACCTGTAAGCACCTGGCTGCTGCAGCAATGGGCAAAGCACAAGGCACACTGAAAGATGCCCCCGACACCTACACACCAGGAAACATATTTCTACCTACACACCAGGAAACACATTTCTAAATGTTTCTAAGCATAGTTAGCTTCTGACTATGCTTTATCAGCAGCTTCTGGCATTGAATTTGGGGATAGATATGGATGCCATATTTCAAGATAGCCACAGTAAGACAGTGAGTGGCAGTGGACTGTTCCTTGCGTTCACACCTCTTCGTGACCTGGTGTTACCTTTACAGAGTCCCATGGGAAGCCACATATGGCAGGCAGATCACCCAACCAGCTCAGAAGCCCAAGGGCACTTTCTTAGTGGACAACCGGATCACCCACCCACCTTGTCCACTCAGGAATTGTCCTTGGACTTCTGTAATGCCGTAGACCGTTTCTACTTGCTCACACCTGGAAGCCCTGAGTGCTAATAAAAGAAACATCAACAGGGGAGGGATATAAGTGCTGCAGTGTTTGTGATTAACTGCTATTGTCAGGAACATGGCTAACGCTCAGTGGGAACCTGCAAAACTCACCCAAGTGTCATGCACTGGCGCTAGAACAATATGCACATCACAAAGTTGGTTTTATAGCCATAAGGTGTTACTACAGTCTTTGGCACGTGGTCAGCATCATTTCACAAACACTTTCCCCAGTGATCTCAAATCATTTCCTTATATAAATAGGTACATACATATATAAACATATCTATGCCAAAAACCATCCTGGTGCAATTAAGGACAGCAACAACTGTCTATAAAAATCCCCTTAATACCCAGTTCAGTGTCGAACCATTTCATGGGTCTCTTCCTCCATTAAAAAAATTTTTTTAATAATATTTTAATGACTTTAATACTTTTTAATGACTTTGTCAGTATAAAAACTAATATAATCTAGACTGAATTTATGACAATATATTCATTATAATGACTATCATTCATATTCAAGAATATATCAAAATATAGTATTTGTAATATTATTTTATTATTTTTAATTATTAGATTCATTTTTTTCTGATTTTTAAGAGAAATTATGATTAAGACATTTCTGTTGGCCCTAGAGCCTGTACCTACCATGCCTGATGGGTAAATTGGCCCTGTCCAGCCCAGAGGAGTTGACCCGTTGTTAATGTCCACGTTCCTCCCAAAGGCTTAGCACACATCATAACTACATCTTGAAAATAAGTACTAAAAACAAATGTGACTGGTAGTAATTTGCTACAAATAGAAATTAATTTTAAAAAGCAAAGACAAATGTCATGTTCTTTCTTTCCTTTCCTTTATCCTTCCTCCCTTCTATTATTGAAATTAAACTTTTAAAATTTTGAGACCAAGGCTGGGTGTGGTGGCTCACACCTGTAATCCCAGCACTTTGAGAGGCCGAGGAGGGCAGATCACATGCGGTCAGGAGTTCAAGACCAGCCTGGCCAACATGGTGAAACTCCGTCTCTACTAAAAATACAAAAACTGCTGGGCGTGGTGGTGGGCACCTGTAATCCCAGCTACTTGGGAGGCCGAGGCAGGAGAATCGCTTGAACCCAGGAGGCGGAGGTTGCAGTGAGCCAAGATCATGCTACTGCACTCCAGCCTGGGCAACAGAGCAAGACTACATCTCAAAATAAATAAATAAATAAATAAATAAATAAATAAATAAATACTCTGTCTCAAAATAAATAAATAAAATAGAATTTTGAAACCATTGTTGAATCACATGCAGTTGTAAAAAACAACACAGACACAGAGATCCTGTATACCCTTCACTTGGTTTCCTCCCGTCTTCCTTCCTTTTTATTTATTTATTTATTTTGAGACAGAGTCTCGCTCTGTCACCCTGGCTGGAGTGCAGTGCAGTGGCACTATCTCGGCTCACTGCCAGCTCCGCCTCCCAAGTTCATGCCATTCTCCTGCCTCAGCCTCCCGAGTAGCCAGGAACTACAGGCACCCGCCACCACACCAGACTAATGTTTTGTATTTTTAGTAGAGACGGGGTTTTACCATGTTAGCCAGGATGGTCTTGATCTCCTGACCTCATGATCCACCCACCTCGGCCTCCCAAAGTGCTGGGATTACAGGCGTGAGCCACCGTGCCTGGCCGTTCCTTTTTAAATCACAGTTTCACTGCTCAGTGACACATTACATCAAAATTTGTATCAAAATACAATTAACAATCTTTTCTCTAAGCTGCTGGTACAAATCTTTTTTTGCACTTGGATCTTTGCTTGCAGACCTAATTAAACTAAGAGCTTCTGCACAGCAAAAGAAACTATCAACAGAGTAAACAGACCATCTACAGAATGGGAGAAAATATTCAGAAACTATGAATCCAACAAAGATTTGATATTTAGAAACTATAAGGAACTCAATTCAACAGGCAAAAGACAAATAACCCCATCAAAAAGTGGGCAAAAGACATGAACAGACACTTTTCAAAACAAGACACACAAGTGGCCAGCAAATACCTGAAAAAATGTTCCACATCGGTAATCATCAGAGAAATGGGAATCAAAACCACAGTGAGATACCATCTTATACCAGTCAGAATGGCAATTATTAAAAATCCAAAAAAATAACAGATGCTGGTGAGGCTGCAGAGAAAAAGGGAATACTTATACACTGTTGGTGAGGATATAAATTAGTTCAGCTGCTGTGGAAAGCAGTTTGGAGATTTCTCAAAAAACTTAAAACAGAACTACCATTCGACCCAGCAATCCCATTACTGGGTTTGATTTATTTTCTTTTGGGTATATACTCAAAAAATCATTCTACCAAAAAGACACATGTACTTGTATGTTTATCACAGCACTATTCATAATAGCAAAGACAAGGAATCAGCCTAGGTGCCCATTAACAGTGGACTAGATAAAGAAAATGTGGTACATTTATACTATGGAATACTATGCAGCCATATAAAGAATGAAATCAAGTCTTTTGCAGCAACATGGTTATAGCTGGAGGCCATTCTCCTAAGCACATTAATGCAGGAATAGAAAACCAAATACTGCATGTTCTCACTTATAAGTGGGAGCTAAGCACTGGGTACATGTGGACATAAAGATGGGAACAATAGACACTGGGGACTAGTGGAGGAGAAGAAAGGGAGGCAGACAAGCTGAAAAGCTTGAAAAGCTACCTATTGGGTACTATGCTCACTACTTGGATGATGGGATCATTCATACCTCAAACCTCAGCATCACACAACATGCTCATGTAACAAACCTGCACATGTACCCCTGAATCCAAAATAAAAGTTGAAATTATTACAAATAAATAAATAAAATAAACCTTTACTTGCATTTAATAATTTGTCATTTGACACTAGTAACAGTAGTTCCTAAATGTTTTTAAAAGGCCCTAAAATGTTAAGTTGTGCTTAATATAAATTCCATCTCAAATACTCTCATTCTTATTTTTCTAATTTTTAAACACTTGAGCACCTTTCTCTAAATGTGTTAAATAAATTTTTTTTTTTTTTTTTTTTGAGACAGAGTCTCAGTCTGTCACCCAGGCTGGAGTGCAGTGGTGCAATCTTGGCTCACTGCAAGCTCTGCCTCCCAGGTTCATGCCATTCTCCTGCCTCAGCCTCCCGAGTAGCTGGGACTAAAGGCGCCCGCCACCACGCCTGGCTAATTTTTTTGTATGTTTAGTAGAGACGGGGTTTCACCATGTTAGCCAGGATGGTCTCGATCTCCTGACCTCGTGATCCACACACCTCGGCCTCTGAAAGTGCTGGGATTACAGGTGTAAGCCACCGCACCGGCCCTAATAAAATCTTAATATATATTGCCCTGGAATGATCCTAACCTGCAATAGACAACATTGTGTAAGTTGGGTTGCTTTGGCATTGACCTTAAATATCCATGCCAGGTAGTAGCATAAGAAAAACAAGTGCATGGATTTCCTTATCCCAACCTCACACCCTTTTGTGGGAAGGAATTGGAAGAAAGCTCCTAGATGTAGAGCCAGTTTTCTCAATCTCAACAATATTGACACTTTGGGATGGATAATTCTTTTTTTGGGAGGCGCAGGGGGAGCTGTCTGGTGCATTGTAGGATGTTTGGTAGTATCCCTGGCTTTTACCCACTAGATGCCAGTAGCACCCCTGACCCACCCTTCCAGCGGTGACAATGAAAAATGTCTCCAGACATGGCTAAATGTCTTCAGGAGGACATCATTTATCTTGGTTGAGCTCCATTGGCTCAGAGGATCCAGAGAGGTAGAGAAAGGATTGTGAGACTAGAACTATAAAGGATGTCTCCAGGTTTGTAGGAACTTTTGCACATTTTTTTTCCTGAAAATCCTGGAAGTCCTAATTTCTTCACTGACCCCTCTGCATTGCTGAGACACAGGCATAGAGTGCAGGCTCCAGAGCCAGACTGCTCAGACTCAAATCCTCGCTTTGCCATTTGCTAACTGGGGGGGCTTCAGGCAAGTTTTGATCCCTAAGCCTGACTTCCTCATTGTGAAATGGGGATACGATAGAAGCCACCTCACATAAGAGAATCCATACCAAGTGCTTATCACCGATCAGAGGCCTGGCATGTTGCAAATAGTGAGTGTTAGGCGCGCGTGCACGCACACACACACACACACACACACCCAGAGCAGTTGCAGTTAAGGCATTTTTGCAGAAATTATGGTGATGGCTATCTTTTGTAAGTAATTATGGTGATAGCTATCTTTTGTATGGTGGATTAAAGGAGATCCACCGTATTGTGAAGGATTTAATAATAAATAAGTTACAGAAATTAACTGCCTTTACAGAAATAGGGAAGGCAGTGTTTAATAACTAAGCGTAAGGGCTAATTCCTCTGCTCTGCTGAGAAGCCAGGTTAAAGCACTTATTATTGGCTAGGCATTAATTATATTATTCCTGATCCTCCTTACAGTCATGTAAGGTGGCCATTATTATGCCCAATTTTAGGATAAAGAAATAAAGTTCAGAGAGGTTAAGTCACTAGCTCAAGGTCACAGCACTAATAAATTGCTAACAGGGGAGTATAGCTCACATTGGATCGAATTCAAACCCTTTCTTTTGCGGCTGTGCAATATAATAGAAAGTGGACGAGTAAAAGACAGGCAGAGGGAAGATGAACTGAAATGACCCAGGGAAAGATTGTAAAGGAGGCACTTGGCCAGAGAGAGAAAATGCCAAGAGTGAAAGATGAGAGCTGTTCTTTTAGCAGAGGGAGCTGAGATTCCTTGACAGATAGTAACACTAATCTTCACTTGTCCTTTCTTTAAATTTTTTTTTTTTTTTTTTTTTTTTTGAGACAGTCTCACTCTGTCACCCAGGCTGGAGTGCAATGATGCGATCTCGGCTCTCTACAACCTCCACCTCCCAGGTTCATGCCATTCTCCTGCCTCAGCCTCCCGAATAGCTGGGACTACAGGCACCCACCACCACGCCCAGCTAATTTTTTTGTTGTTGTTGTATTTTTAGTAGAGACGGGGTTTCACCGTGTTAGCCAGGATAATCTTGATTTAACCTCGTGATGCACCCACCTTGGCCTCCCAAAGTACTGGGATTACAGGTGTGAGCCACCGCGCCTGGCTGTCCTTTCTTTAAATTTTTAAGGAAATTGAGAAAGAGAGAAAAGGCAGATGTTGAAAATTCAGTTGAAGAAGATATTTCAAGGTGTCACTTTGTGCTATCTGCAGTGATGGGAGCTCTCAGTGTGAAGCCCTAATTTAGGCTGTCCAGAGAAACCCAGCCAGAGAGTGTCCTGTTGGCAGAAGGCTGGGGAGGTTTATAGGAGAAGGGCCCTGGGAAGAGAGAAGGGATTTTGAATTCTGCCTTGGCTGAGAAACCAAACAATTATTTGGCAGCAAATATTTACTACAATATATGCTCTCAGCTGCTCAATCATTCTGCTGTCCCTGGCTATCCATTTCAGCTGACCTACCAGGCAAACCTCTAAAAGGTGAGCTCTCTGGGTGCTGAGAAACGGAGGACCAGACCGGCTGCAGCTCCTTAGGAACAAACATACTGATCTCTGACTCCACGTTCTTTAGAATGGAAAATCCAGCCCTTAGAAAATAAGCAGCCATTGATAAACTCCGGGTAAATCTTGTCTAACTGGCAAGGAGCACAATGACTTCCAGGCTGGGGGTGGGGCAAAGCAGCGGCTGAGTGTGTTTGGACCATATTCCCCCTTTCAAAGGCCCCCGGGCCAGCTGGAGGCTTTACAAGGGCCCCCACTCAGGCCAGCCAGCAGGGAGTTGAAGTAATCTAATTTTAATTATGTGACAAATGCATGAAGAATCATTTAAAGGTCTGTCAGAGGGAAAAATGGCTCCAGTCTGCCAGGACTCCTTAGATGGTAATAAAGAAACCCGTGGCCTAAATGCTGGGTTTTGGTGCTTAAAAAAAAAAAAAAAGACTCACATAACCAGATTGCACACTATTGAAACAGACATAGGCTATGAGAGGACATTCATTAGTCAAGGACAAAGACACCCCACAAGGCAGCTGTCTACATGAGCATAAGTCTACATTTTTATTGGTGTTAAATCGTCTTTAAAAAATATGATGATGATTCTCTTTTGTCTAAAACCAAACGAGTGAACATAGCTATGGATAGTGCCAACAACAAATGATTTATAAAGCACTTTCATATACATTATCCAGTTGAGGTTTCAAAAACATGATCTTGGCTGGGCATGGTGGCTCACACCTGTAATCCCAGCACTTTAGGAGGCAAGGTGGGTGGATCACCTGAGGTCAGGAGTTCGAGACCAGCCTGGCCAACATGGTGAAACCCTGTCTCAAAAATTAGCTGGGTGTGATGGTGTGCACCTGTAGTCCCAACTACTTGGGAGGCTGAGGCACAAGAATTGCTTGAACCTGGGAGGAGGAGGTTGCAGTGAGCTGGGTTGCAGTGAGCCGAGATTGCGCCACTGCACTCCAGCCTGGGCGACAGAGCGAGATTCTGTCTCAAATAAACAAAACAAAATAAAACAAAAAACATGATCTTGTTGAATCTTTAAGGAAAGTTCTTAGTTTTAAGTAATAAAGACTTGATTTCTGAAATCCCAGTTTGGTTTAATCTGCTGCTAGTTATGACTTATATCAAAATGAAACTAAATGTCCTTTCATCTAAAGTGAGGAGGCACAATTTTTTTTTTTTTTTTAGACGGAGTCTCGCTCGGTTACCCAGGCTGGAGTGCAGTGGCCTGATCTCGTCTCACTACAAGCTCCGCCTCCTGGGTTCATGCCATTCTCCTGCGTCAGCCTCTCAAGTAGCTGGGACTACAGGCGCCCGCCACCACGCCCAGCTAATTTTTTGTATTTTTAGTAGAGACAGGTTTTTACTGTGTTAGCCAGGATGGTCTCGATCTCCTCACCTCGTGATCTGCCCACCTCGGCCTCCCAAAGTGCTGGGATTACAGGCGTGAGCCACCGCACCTGGCTGAGGTGGCACTATTTTAAAGTTCTGAGAGCCTAAAGCCAAGAGATCAGTCTTCTTGTAAGTCAGCCAGCCTTGACCAAAAGATCTTTGAGGACAGCAGCCATCCCCCAGCAGCCCACTGCTATAGAAAGTCTTTGGCATCAGGTAAGTGAGAAGGCAGTGTTGAAATCACTAAGCAGATTAAGACTCTTGGCTTTTTCAAAGGTATTGCTACATCTTCCTCAAATTGAACACAGATTTCTGCCCAGAGCTCCACCCCAGGTCAACATAGTAAAGTTTCCTGAAAAGTTTGTCACAAAATGTATGAGACAAGCAATGAGTGGGAACCTCAGAGAATCTGGACAAGTAGATGCAAAATTATTCTGCCTCAAGATGTTTATATCAAATGTGTCCTTGCAGCTCCCAGCAAATAGGAATGTAGCCTTCCTGCGTTGGTTTCTAAAGTAGTAGCCATAGGCTTTCTTCTCTCTGCACAGTGTTCCAGTAAGAAGGGTAACATAATCTTTTCTCATTTTCCCCAGGGACAAGGTTAGTCAGGGTAATGCTAGGTTATGCTTCAATAACAAATAAACCTCAAGTTCTCAGCAGCTTAACCTAACAAAAGTGTACTTCTCACTCATATCACAGCCTGAGGCCGGCTTCTCTTGGCAGCTCTCTAAACAGTGAAATCAGAGCACTTTTAATGCAAAACCGTAATTACTTTTGCACCAACCTGATATGGCCAGTGATGATGGCCTCTGCATTCTGTACCTTCAAGGTCACCTTGGAAAGGGAAAGAGAGGATGAGAGGAAACATATTAGCTTTCAAATGCACAGGCTTAGAAGTGAGTGACAAAAGTATCCCTTCTGCTTGAAGCTCATTGTCCAGGTCTGATCATGTGTCCCCAACCCAACTGCAAGGAGGTAAAGAAATGTAGGGAAGTCCACCACTATTTGGGAAACATTAACCATTTCTGCCCCCAAGGACTCTACTCAGAACCATTCCCCACTAACACCCTGGTCTGGTAATTTTCATGCAAACGAGAACTGGTTCTTCCTCACAAGAGACTGGGTTCATACAATACAGATGGTGGTTGGCATTACTACTGACCAGGAATACATTTTTTCTTGCTCCTCTCATATATCTGTCCATAAAATATTTTGATTTGAGATTCCATCTGCAACAGAGTAACAAGAATTCATTTTTTTCCTCTTGTAGTGCTAAAAAATTGAGTAGTCAAATATATATGCTAATTCTTGGATGCTTATTAATAAAAATATATATAAATCATAAAAAGGTGGAATGTTAGCCCAAGAACACTGCATCTAATTTACAAGGACAGCAGTCACTTGTAAATAGTTGTAATAGCATTGCAACTTCCAACACTAGGTTCATGTCTATGCAATGCTCAGGTATCTAGGACCAGACTCAGGGTGGGAGATGCCATCAAGGAAAAAGTGAAAGTACTTAAAAAGCAACTCAATTCTCCTTTTGAATTTCTCAGAGACTATCAAAAGCAGATTCTTTTCATAATCCAGAGCATCACTTATTTGTACCCTTTTTCTCTCCCCTCTAATCATCTCACATGACATAGTAAGACTGTTTTACTCATACCAGAATAAAACTCTTTAATAAACAGCCAGTGCAGCTTTCTAGTATCACTTCTGTCTTCCCAGTGGATCCATGTAAATTCTCTTCCATCTGGGGAAAGCCGGAAGAGGGTTAAAATCAAGTAGACAAATACAAAATTCCCTTTAGCAGTGGGGAAAGTGGGGAAGCTCTGAATACTCATATGTTAATAATTTGTGCCCCCAGGCCAGGCACAGTGGCTCATGTGGATTTCTCAACACAATGGGAGGTGGAGGTGGCAGGATCACTTGAGGCCAGGAGTTCAAGAGCAGCCTGGGCAACATACTGAGATCTCATCTCTGTAAAAACTAAAACAAATTAGCTGGGCATGGTGGTCCACCCCTGTGGTCCTAGCTACTTGGGAGGCTAAGGTGGGAGGATCACTTGAGCCTGGGAGGTCAAGGTTGCAGTGAGTTCTGATCATGCCACTGTACTCCAGCCTAGGCGATAAAGTGAGACCCTGTTGCCAAAAACAATTAAAAAATAAGAAAAATAAATAATTTGGGGCCTGTCACATTTGCAGATCCAGCAATCCCTTGGAAGCATCTTGCATACTCTTTGTACTTAACGACTCTTCCCACGGGCCTACTTTTTTTTTTTTTTTTTTCCTGAGACGGAGTCTCACTCTGTTGTTGCCCAGCTGAAGTGCAGTGGCGCCATCTCGGCTCACTGCAACCTCCACCTCCCGGGTTCAAGTTATTCTCCTATCTCAGCCTCCGGAGTAGCTGGGGCCACAGGCATGTGCCACCATGCCTTGCTATTTTTTTTCTATTTTTAGTAGAGATGGGGTTTCACCATGTTAGCCAGGATGGTCTCGATCTCCTGACCTCGTGATCTGCCCACCTTGGCCTCCCAAAATGCTGAGATTACAGGCGTGAGCCAGCTTGCCCGGCCATGCCTACTTCTTTAATAACTCATCACAGCCACCTGGGAGGAGGAGCTTGCAGTGAGCCGAGATCACGCCCCTGCACTCCAGCCTGGGTGACAGAGCAAGATTCCGTCTCAAAAAAAAAAAATAAAGTAACTCACCACACCCCTCGTAATCAGAGGCCCAGATATGAAGTTATAGGAATGCCTTTGAGATCGCAAGAGAGAAATGAAAAAGTTAAAGTGGAGGTAGAAATAACTTTGAAAAGGAAGTAAAAATCAGAATTCCTCTTAGTAGAAAAACACCTATTTTCTACCCAGTCATGAAGGGGAACTTGAGTTTGTGTTTTGGTACCTTCATTTCCCACTAGTTCAAAATGATGATGAAGAGTTTCCTGTCACGTTTTTGTATTTTCCACCCCATATGGCATATATCACTTAAGTCTCACAAAGAATCCCCATTGCCCTTGCAGGTTATGCATCCTCACAGGTGCCCTGCTCCAGCAGACTCTGCAGCAGCTCCCAGTCTCTGTAGCCCTCTCTTTCACATAGATGGCGACAACTGGCTTCTCCGCAGCTCTCCGATCCTAACCCTTCTGTTCAGTAGCACTCAACCCTGGCTGCATATTGCAGTCATCTGGAGAGCTCTGAAAAATCCTACGGCCCAGGTGCACCTCAAACTATTAACTATGAGCATGGGACCCAGCCACCTGTATTTTGTACAGTTCCCTAGCTGATTGCGACGTGAAGCCAAGGTTGACAACCACAGCTCTAGCCCAGTGTCTTTTTTTTTTTTTGAGACAGAGACCAGCCTGGCCAACATGGTGAAAACCTGTCTCTACTAAAAATACAAAAATTATCTGGGTGTGATGGTGCGTGCCTGTAATTCCAGCTACTCAGGAGGCTGAGGCACTAGAATTGCTTGAACCCAGGAGGCAAATGTAGCCCAGTGTCTCTTAAACTTTAAAGGGTATCAATTCCCTGGCAGTGCCCATGAAAAATGTAGGTTATCTTCTGAGAGATTCTAACTCACCGAGTGTAAGATTAGGTTCAGTAATCTATTTTATAAGCAGCTTCAGGGAATACTGATGCAAACAGTTTCCAAACCACCCTTTGAGAAACATCGCTTTTTGAGGGCTCAAATGCTAAGTCACACCATGCTGCTGTTTCCATAAGCATTTAAAATATTTTTAAATTAATATAGAAATTTGGCCGGGTGCGGTGGCTCACGCTTGTAATCCCAGCACTTTGGGAGGCCGAGGCGGGCGGATCACGAGGTCAGGAGATCGAGACCACGGTGAAACCCCGTCTCTACTAAAAATACAAAAAAATCAGCCGGGCGTGGTGGCGGGCGTCTGTAGTCCCAGCTACTTGGAGAGGCTGAGGCAGGAGAATGGCGTGAACCCGGGAGGCGGAGCTTGCAGTGAGCCGAGATTGTGCCACTGCACTCCAGCCTGGGCGACAGAGCGAGACTCCGTCT
>NW_026652295.1:16477404-16518491 GCF_009828535.3 Hylobates moloch | reverse complement strand
ACTGTTCTGGTCATCTATTGCTACATAACAAATCACTTTAAAATTCAGTTGTTTAAGACAATCATTTAGTTTGCTCATGAATCTGTAATTTAGGGAAGAGTCAGCAAGGACGGCTGGTCCTTGCTCCATCTGTCATCAGCTGGGGTAGCTCAAATGGGCCTGGAAGATCCACTTCCAAGATGGTTCACTCATTCATAATAAACAGGCAAGTTAATGCTGGTTGTTATTGGCTGAAAGTCAGCTGGGAGGGCTGGATGGGGATCTTGTTTTCTCTCAGCTTAGTTCTCTTTAGAAGACTGCTTGGGCTTCCACATGGCATGGCAGCTAATTTCCAAGAGCGAGTGTGCCAAGAGGCAGAAAGTAGTGGCAGCTGCCACTTGTTTAAGGCCTGACCCAAGAAGCTATCATAGCCTAATTTCCTTCAGATTCTATGGATCAAATCAAAAAGGCTGCCCAGATTCAACAGTGTAGGAAATAGATCCTATCTCTTGTTGGAAAAAGTGTCAGATTTGTGGCCATCATTAATCTATCACCTAGCTTTACTTACATCTACTTTTGTACGTTGGCCATTTCCTATTCTTGAGGCCAGAAGGTCTGCCCTGAACCCAATTCTGCAAGCAGATTCCATCTTTTTGCGTTGATCTAAGTCCCAGTGAATTTCCTTGAGGCCACCTTTCCCGTTTTGTTTGGATCTCCGAAAAATTAACAGTCCTTTTGAAAGGTGACAACGTCCTAGCAGCCCTCGCTCACTCTCAGCGCCTCCTCGGCCTCGGTGTCCACTCCGGCTGCACTTGAGGAGCCCTTCAGCCTGCCGCTGCATTGTGGGTGCCCCTCTCTGAGCTGGCTGAGGCTGGAGCCGACTTGGGAGGGAACTGGGGCTGCGCGCCGTGCTTCCAGGCCAGCATGAGTTCTGGATGGGCACGGGTTTGGCGGGCCCTGCACTCGGAGCAGCCTGCCGACGCCACTGAGGGGCTTAGCACCTGGGCCAGCAGCTGCAGACGGTGCACCAGGTCCCCCAGCACTACCAGCCGCAGGCCTCAGCCTCCTCCCCACAGGGCAGGGCTCGGGACCTGCAGCCTGCCATGCCCGAGCACCCCGCCCCCACCCCTCCGTGGGCTCCCGTGCCGCTCGAGCCTTCCCAACAGGTGCCGCCCCCGTGCCCAGTCCTGGTTCCATCAACCACCCAAGGGCTGAGCAGTGCAGGGGGCAGGACTGGTGGGCTGCTCCCCCGTGACCCAAGCACAGGGTCCAGTAGGCAAAGCCAGCTGGGCTCCTCGGTGGGTGGGGATTTGGAGAACTTTTATGTCTAGCTAGAGGATTGTAAATGCACCAATCAGCACTCTGTGTCTAGCTCAGGGATTGTAAATGCACCAATCAGCACCCTGTCAAAGCAGACCAATCAGCTCTCTGTAAAATAGACCAATCAGCTCTCGGCAAAATGGACCAATCAGCTCTCTGTAAAATGGACCAATCAGCAGGATGTAGGTGGGGCCAGATAAGGGAATAAAAGCAGGCTGCCTGAGCTTGCAACTGCAACCCACTTGAATCCAATTCTACACTGTGGAAGCCTTATTCTTTTGTTTTTTGTGCTGTTACTGCTGTTCATTGTTTGCCTCTGTGGTAGGCTTGTGAGCTGTAACATTCACCACAAAAGTTTGCAGTTTAATTCATAAAGCCAGTAAGACCACAAACCCACCGGGAGAGATGAGCAACCCCAGGTGTGCCCCCTTTTAAGAACTGCAGTATTCACTGTGACAATCTGCAGCTTCACTTGTTGAAGCCAGCGAGACCACAAACCCACTAGAAGGAAAAAACTCCGGACACATCTGAATGTCTGAAGGAACAAATTCTGGACACACCATCTTTAAGGATTGTAACACTCACTGCAAGGGTAGGTTAGGTGGGTTTAATCTTGAAGTCAGTAAGACCAACAACCCACCAGTTCTGGACACACTTTGATTTCCAGTCTGTTCTTTGTGTGCCATTTGGGTTCACTGATTGAGTTGTAGAGCTCCCTAGTATCTACTTTGCATTGTCTCATCAGAATTCAATCGTTGCTTGTCTGTATACTACTTCCTAGCTTCTGGAGCTAGGTTTATTCTATTATCTTTACCCATTCAACAAAGAGGAGGTGGAATTGTTGAACCTATCTTTAGGTCCTGATTCTTCCAGGCCAGCCTTGTACCACTATAGCTAGGCAGAACATGCTGGTTATCTCTGTGGTAGCTCCAATCTTTTCACATATGTGTCTTTCCTCCTTACCACCTTTCTTCATTTAAATCACAGCATCTTAGATTTCCAGAGCAGGAAGGGGTCTCAGACTATCTAGAAAGCAACCTGGAGTTTTACAGATAAGCACATCTGTGTTCTTTCCCTCATATTGCCACCTTGATGCCCTTTGATTTTGGGACCAGGATTTCACTTAATCTTGATAAAACGACTTTCCTATTCTCCCATTCAAAACCTTTTTTTGTGGGAAAAAAGTAGTAGTAAAGCTAACTTTATATTCCTGAAAATAGCTAGTGGGATTGGGTGGGTTGTGACAGAAAGAAGTCTCCATGTTCTCCCTATAGTAAAAGAAAAATAAACCTATTTCCAAATTATTTGAACACATTTATGTGTTTATATGCTCTTTGTGCTTTTTATTGAGCAGCCTTGACAAGCGAGTAACTGGAAAACAACATTGCTGTTTTGCCACTACGCTGTTGGAGGGAGTGTGCTTCTGAGACAAGGATAATGAAAGTGTAGGACTGTGGCTTCCAGGGCTGCATCTAGCAACTGTAGTAATCTGAGTAAGCAGCACAATACTTGCTTCCAAATTAATGGAGGTGCACAATGGGGAAGATGAGGGTAAGAAGATGAAGGCTCCTTAGGCTGACAGGGCCCCTGCTTTTTGGTCTTTTGTGGATGTGGAAGGAGAGTTAATTTGACTTTCAAAAAAATTATACTTTAGGTAGGGCGCGGTGGCTCACACCTGTAATTCCAGCACTTCGGGAGGCCCAGGTGGGTGCATCACAAGGTCAGGAGATCAAGACCATCCTGGCTAACACGGTGAAACCCTGTCTTTACTAAAAAATACAAAAAATTAGCCAGGCGTGGTGGCAGACGCCTGTAGTCCCAGCTACAAAGGAGGATGAGGCAGGAGAATGGCGTGAACCCAGGAGGCGGAGCTTGCAGTGAGCCGAGATCGTGCCACTGCACTCCAGCCTGGGTGACACAGCACGACTCAGTTTCAAAAAAACAAACAAACAAAAAAACACAAATGGAAGCGGTGTCAAAAACCATTCCATCATTTAGGAATAATCTCCATTGCTCATGGTGAATATTGCAAAAGAGAGCATAATTACCTCTGAGACAAGCAGCAGAATCCATTGTTCTACAAGAAGTCATAAATGTAGTTAGTCATAACAAAAATATTGTAAAATAGTACTTAAGGCCGAGCGCAGTGGCTCACGCCTGTAATCCCAGCACTCTGGGAGGCCGAGGCAGGTGGATCACGAGGTCGGGAGATCGAGACCATCCTGGCTAACATAGTGAAACCCTGTCTCTACTAAAAAAATACAAAAAAATTAGCCGGGTGTGGTGGTGGGCGCCTGCAGTCCCAGCTATTCGGCAGGCTGAGGCAGGAGAATGGCATGAACCCAGGAGGTGAGCTCGCAGTGAGCCGAGATTGTGCCACTGCACTCCAGCCCGGGCGATAGAGCGAGACTCCATCTCAAAAAAAAAAAAAAAAAAAATTACACTTTAGGCTGGGCACCGTGGCTCATGCCTGTAATTCCAGCACTTTGGGAGGCTGAGGTGGGCAGATCACCTGAGGTTGGGAGTTTGAGACCAGACTGGCCAACATGGAGAAACCCTGTCTCTACTAAAAATAGAAAAATTATTCGGGTGTGGTGGCGCATGCCTGTAATCCCAGCTACTGGGGAGTCCGAGGCAGGAGAATCTCTTGAACCCAGGAGGTGGCGGTTGCAGCAAGCCGAGATTGCGCTATTGTACTCCATCCCGGGCAACAAAAGTGAGGCTCCGTCTCAAAAAAAAAAAAAATTACAGTTTAGAATAGTTTTATACTCCACCTGTGGTATCTCCTCAAAAGCCTCAATTCTTTGAGCAATGTGGTATACCATAAATGTTGATTATATGGTATACAGCAGGTACACCATAAATGTTGATTCCTTATAATTAGTGGTATATGCATGTGCGTGCACACACACACACACACAGAACCTCTGTCACTCTTGAGATTGTCCTAATTCATTCAGACAACACATGAATTGAGTGACTATTGTGTATAAGGCACTGCCCTAGATAGACCGTGCAGATACAAAGTCATACAAACATGATTCTGTATCTCAAGGGTACCAAGAAATAAATCTATAATTATTTTCAAATACATTGAGTGAAATGATTGGTGCCTTTGAATATGGCCTGTTTCAGATTTTGAAAGAGCATAACGCTATCACTCATTAAGAGCTATTAGCAGCCCCCCTACCTTCTTTTCTTTCTTAAACATTTTCTTCTTTCAGGCTTGGCCTTTAGGGAGTCAAAATTATGTTCCATAAAAACAGCCTTCTCAGTAATGCTCCAGGGTGACTCCCTTGTTATTTTTATGATATTGACTCAAGGAAGCACAGCCTTTGAGAGCTGGAAGGAACATTGGATACATATCCCTTTCCCAGTGTTCTCTTTGAAACACGTGTCGTTACTTTCCATTTCGTTATATATATTGTGCAGCTGTTCAAGTTCTGCAATTGGGGAAGGTCATTGATATAAATAGGCACCTCACCAAATGAGGAGCGTGCTCCTGGGACCTTTGGAAGAGAAAGACCTCATCCTGTGAGTGCTGCCATTGTTAGGAAGACAGAGATTTCCTGTTCCCCCTCGCTCCCTAGGCATTACAAATGGAAAGGGTGAAAAGAATTACAGAAATTGAGGGGAGGCAGAGGACTCTGAGAAGCGAATTCCTTTGTCAAGTTATGTCCTGAGACTGGTTTGATGCCTCCAAGGTTCAGGTTCTTGGAAATGGCTCAGAAAAATGTTTTTAATAAGCAAATTGCCTGGGAGGAGAATACAGGCATGTCTCCCAATATGATTAACTTACTTTAGAAGCACAGAAAAACATAATCCAAGGTGTTAATCACATTTCATGAGGTCAAAATACCATCAGCGGTCTGGAGCATAATTTAATCAGGTTGACTGAATAAAGTTAAGGTTTGACCAGGTGCAGTGGCTCATGCCTGCCCAGCACTTTGGGAGGCTGAGGTGACAGGCCAGGAGTTCGAGACTAGCCTGGGCAATATAGCTAGACTCCATCTCCACAAAAAATAAATAAAATTAATGTTATTAACTTTACCTACATTTGTAATACCAGATATTTTAGAAATATTGACTGATTTGTTTACTCCAGCATACCTTCCCTTTAATGTATAAATGACAGGAATAACCCTCTTAATTTTTTGGACGCCAAAAACAGGACGATTCACAAGGGAAAACAGCGTATCTGACCATATAATAACAAAGAGCTTCTATTTATTCAACAAATATTGAATGAACTCCCACTTTGTGACCATCTCTGTACTCAGTGCTCAAGGCCTTGCTAGTCTTAATCATTCCATCTGTGTGTACAAAAACTAACAAAAACACACGTAGGCCAGGTGCAATGGTTCACACCTGTAATCCCATCACTTCAGGAGGCCAAAATGGATGGACTGTGTCTAGAATTGGTGGGTTCTTGGGTCTATGCTGACTTCAAGAATGAAGCCACAAACCCTCATGGTGTTACACTTCTTAAACATGGTGTGTCCAGAGTTTCTTCCCTCTGGTAGGTTCCTGGTCTCACTGACTTCAGGAATAAAGCTGCCGACCTTCAGCAGTGTTACAGCTCTCAAATGCAGCATATCTGGAGTTGTTCCTACCTTCATAGTGAGTTTGCCGTCTTGCAGGCCTCAAGAGCAAGGCTGCAAACCTTCGCAACGAGTGTTACAGTTCATATACATGGCAGAACTGTTCATTCCTCCCAGTGGGTTCAGGCTTTTGCTGGTTCCAGAAATGAACCTGCTGATTTTCCACGTGACTCTTACAGCTCATAAAGAAAATATGGAGTACAACCTAGCAACCATAAGACTTACTACAAAAAACAAAACAACAAAGCTGCCAAAACATGGGACAGAACTACAGCAGGTTGCTGCTGCTACCTCAGGTGGCTTGCTTTTATTCCCTTATCTGGCCCCACCCACATCCTGCTGATTGGTCCAATTTACAGAGAGCTGATTGGTTCATTTTACAGAGAGCTGATTGGTCCATTTTGACAGAGTGCTGATTGGTGCATTTACAAACCTTTAGCTAGACACAGAATGCTGATTGGTGCATTTACAATCCTTTAGCCAGACAGAAAAGTTCTCCAAGTGCACACAATCCCAGAAGCCCAACCGGCTTCACCTCTCCCTGGAACTTGCTGTGAGGACTTTGGGGCACCCAGCCGGGGCAGTCTGGCAGCCCAGAGAGCGTTCCACCCAGACAACCAGGACGAAAAGAGAGGAAGTGAGACAAGAGACGGAGACCAGCCATTGTGGCCAACGACCACGTGAAGAGGGAAGAGCGGTTCATGCATGGGACCCGACCTCCAATTAAGCTCAGCAGGCGCTGGCCGGCCGCTGCGAGTGCGCGGCTGCGGAGCCCGCTGAGCCTGCGCCCACCCAGAACTCATGGCGGCCCGCGAGCGGTGCGCGCAGCCCCAGCTGCAGCCCGCCTCTCTCTCTTCACACTTCTCCGCCAGCAGAGGGAGCCGGCTTTGGCCTCGGCCAGCCCCAGAGAGGGGCCCTCATAGTGCAGCTGCCGGCTGAAGGGCTCCTTGAGCGTGGTCAAAGTGAACACGGAGGCCGAGGAGGCGCCCGAGGGCTGCTAGCATGTTGTCACCTCTCAGGATCTCCTGAGGTCAGGAGTTTGAGACCAGCCTGGCCAACGTGCTGAAACCTCGTCTCTTCTAAAAATACAAAAAAAGCTTAGCTGGTGGTGGACGCCTGTAATTCCAGCTACTTGACAGGCTGAGGCGGGAGTATCACCTGAACCCGGGAGGTGGAGGTTGCAGTGAGCCGAGATCACGCCATTGCACCCCAGCGTGGGCGACAGAGCGAGACTCCATCTCTAAGAAAAAGAAAAACGTAAGTATAGTGGGAAAATACGTTTACTAAATTAACAAAATGTTCACGTTTACTATATAAAATTCAGTAGAGGAGTATTTATGATACTGATACCGTGCAAGGATACATTATTCAAACATAGAAAAACTGACAAGATAATAAGAAATTAATAGATTAAAATCTAAATGGATATGAGAACCAAGAAGACTAAATGGAAAGCTATGTGCCAAAATCTCTGGTACCCGGAGGTCCTATTTGAAAGTAGTATCTTTAAAGAGGTAATTAAATTAAAATGAGGCTGTTAGGGTGTGTTCTGATCCAATGTGACTGGTGTCCTAAGAGGAGATTGGAACACAAAAAGACACCAGGAGAGACACCAGTGCACAGAGCGATGACTGTGTGAGGAGGTAGCAGGTGGGAGACCCTCTGCAAACCAAAGAGTGAGGGCTCAGAGGACCCAACCCTGCCAGCACCTTGATCTGGGACTTCCAGCCCCCGGAACTGTAAGAAAATAAATTTCTGTTAAGATTTCCAGTCTGGTATTTTGTTATGGCAGCCCTAGCAAAGTAATACACCTTTCATAAAGATGCTGGGGCTCAGCAGAGCAAGAGGAATAAGAAAAAGTCTCTGAGAATTTGTACCTAGCAGATGAGCCCTTCTGAGTATCTGCAGGTCAGTATGATATTATCCGAGTGGTTAAAAAATTGAAATTCTGAGTTTAATTTAAAAGTGGTCCCACAGTGTTATTGCTTCTAGGCACCCAGGATATGCAAATACAAATCTTCTTAGGAGGAATATGCCTTCATCTTACACATCAACAAATTCCCACAATGTGTGCTACACGAATGGGCCTTGAAACATTATGCTTATTGAAATAATCCAGGCACAGGACAAATATTCTATTATTCTATTTATACAAGGTACCTAGAATAGGCAAATTCATAGATACAGAAAGTAAAATAGAGGTTACTAGGGATGGAAGAGAAAGGAAGGGGAGTTATTGTTTAACAGGTATAGAGTTTTAGGTGGGAATGATAAAAATGTTTGAGATAAATGTGGTGAAGGTTATACAACATTGTGGATGTATTTAATGCCACATAAAATTATGAATGGTTAAAACAATAAATATTATATATATATACTATACCATAATCACAGATTTTAAAATTCTCAAATATAATATCTAAAGAGCAATGAAAGCAGTTAGAAATAAAGACATTGTGCGTAAGAAATGAAAGAATAATTACTTACCTTTTGAATAAACCCTCTGCTTATTATGTATAAAGAAAAAAGGCAAGATTGAATCTGAAAATAAGCCTAGACTATAAAAATTATACAGTATATTTGAGAAGAGACCAGATATTCCATAAATAAAACATAGGAATTAAAGCACTCATAGGACAGATCTAAAAGCAGGTTTAGGCTGGGTGCAGTGGCTCACGCCTGTAATCCCAGCACTTTGGGAGGCCGAGGCAGGTGGATCAACTGAGGTCAGGAATTCGAGACCAGCCTGACCAATATGGTGAAACCCTGTCTCTACTAAAATCACAAAAATTAGCCAGGGGTGGTGGTGGGCGCCTGTAATCCCAGCTGCTCTCCTGCTTCTTACTGAGGCAGGAGAATCGCTGGAACCCAGGAGGCAGAGGTTGCAGTGAGCCAAGATGGCACCACTGCACTCCAGCCTGGACAACAGAGTGAGACTGCGTCTCAAAAAAAAAAAAAAAAAGATAAAAAAGCAAGTTTAATATAGCCTATTACTGAACTGGAAGATAGAAGAAATGATCCAATATAGAGGCAAGAGACAAAGAGTTGCAAAAAGACGACCCATAAAGGATAGGGTAAGAAGGTCCACCCTGTGTCTAATCAGAGTTCTGTAAGGAGAGCAGAGCAAGAATGGAGCACAGACAATACTAGAGGAGATAATGGCTAAAAATTTTCCAGAAATGATTATAGGGACAAATCCATAAATTTGAGAAGCTGGATGAATATAACATGGAACAAATAAAAAGAAATCAACAGCCAGAGACATTATAATAAAATTTCAGAACATCAAAAGTAAAGGAAAATTTTAAAGTAGCCGGAGAAAAAGGGTAGAGTACCTTTGTTTCAGTTATCTATTATGTAACAAATTACTTCAAAACTTAGTTGCTTAAAAGACTGATGATTTATTATTTATAACAATTCTCTGGTTTGGTGAGGCAATTCTACGGGTCTTGTGTGGGCTCATTCATGCGGCCGTATTCTGTATCCCGTAGTGGGTTACGTAGGAGCTGGGTTTAACTGGGATGCCTGGGATGGCTTGATCTCTCACTTACCATAAGATCTTTCATCATCAAAGACAATAGACTGAGTTTCTTCACATGACAAAAATAGCATTCCAGGCTGGGAGCAGTGGCTCACGCCGGTAATCCTAGCATTCTGAGAGGCCGAGGCAGGCAGATCACCTGAGGTCAGAAGTTGGAGACCAGCCTGACCAACATAGTGAACCCTTGTCTCTGCTAAAAATACAAAAATTAGCTGGGTGTGGTTGCGGTGCCTGTAATCCCATCTATTTGGGAGGCTGAGGCAGGAGAATTGCTTGAACCCGGTAGGTGGAGGTTGCCGTGAGCTGAGATCGTGCAACTGTACTTTAGCCTGGGCGACAGACTGAGACTCCGTAAAAAAAAAAAAAGCATTCCAGGAGGGAAAACCTCAAAATGCAGATACTTATATAGCCTCTGTTTGCGTCGCATGTGTGGATACCTTATTGGCCAAAGTAAGTTACCTGGCCAAGCCCAGAGTCAATATGGGAGAGAACTATGCTACGGTATGAATATTAGGAAGTGTGATTCATTGGGAGCCACGAATACAGTTGTTTTTTGAAAAATTCGAGGGTTAGGGGCATTGACCCACCCTGTGCAGTTGAAAATTGACTCCCACAAAACTTAACTACTAATAGCCTGCTGTTGACCAGAAGCCTTACCGATAACATAAACAGTTGATTGGCACATATCTTGTATGCTATGTGTATTATACACTGTATTCTTACAATAAAGTAACTTAGAGAAAAGAAAATTTAAAAAATTGTTATTAAGAAACTCATAAGAATGAGAAAATATATTTACTATTCGTTAAATGGAAGTGGATCATTGTAAAGGTCTTTATCCTCATGGTCTTCCATTGAGTAGGCTGAAGAGAAAGAGGAAGAAAAGGAGTTGGTCTTGCTGTCTCACGGGTGGCAGAGTGGAATAGGTGGAGGAGGTCAAAGGGAAGGTAGGAGAGGCAGGCACACTTGGTGTAATTTTTATTGAAAAAAAAAAAATGCAGGCTGGGCGTGGTGGCTCACGTCTGTAATCCCAGCATTGTGGGAGGCCGAGGCGGGTGGATCATCTGAGGTCAGGAGTTCCAGACCAGCCTGGCCAACATGGTGAAACCCTGTCTCTCCTAAAAATACAAAAAATTAGCCAGGCGTGGTGGCAGGTGCCTGTAATCCCAGCCAATTGGGAGGATGAGGCAGGAGAATCGCTTGAACCCAGGAGACGGAGGTTTCAGTGAGTGGAGATCGTGCCACTGCACTCCAGGCTGGGCGACAACAGCAAAACTCCATTACAAAAAAAAAAAAAAAAAAAGAAAGCAAGCAAGAAAGAAAAGAAAAAAATATGCATATAAATGAACCACCACAATTCAAACCTGTGTTGTTTAAGGGTCAAGTGTATTTCAATCAACTACATTCTGTTTTCTGGCCTCCATGATTCAATTCCCTCTGTCATGGAAAATAAATTCACCTTTTACCAAGACTCAAAGTATCACCCAAATAATAGTATCAGACTCAAAGTCCATCATCTTGTGATCTGTATTAGGTCTGGATGCAGATGAGACTCCTTGAGTGCAGATCCTCAGATGTAACTCCTCTTGATTTAGAGGCCTGTGAACGAAAAACCATCTGCCTCTTTCACACCAAATATAAAATGGTGAGATGAGTCAGTATTTACTCTCATTAAAAAGAGAGGAAAAGGCCGGGCGCAGTGGCTCACACTGGTAATCCCAGCACTTTGGGAGGCCCAGGCGGGCAGATCACCCGAGGTCAGGAGTTCGAGACCAGCCTGGTCAACATAGTGAAACCCCATCTCTACTAAAAATAGAAAAATTAGCTGGGCATTGTGGCACATGCTTGTAGTCCCAGCTACTTGGGAGGCTGAGGTGGGAGGATCACTGGAACCTAGGAGGCGGAGGTTGTAATGAGCTGAGATCATGCCACCCCTCTGCAGCCTGAGCAACAAAGTAAGACACCATCTCGAAAAAAAAAAAAAGGGAAAGAGATACCTGCCAGTCACTGTTTCATAGCAATTCGGAAATTCAGCTGCCCTAATGTCAGGGGTCAGGTTTTCCTATTCCAAGGGCATGGGATATTTCTTTTTCTTTTATTTTTTTTGACAGAGTCTCGCTCTGTCACCCAGGCTGAAGTGCAGTGGCACGATCTTGGCTCACTGCAACCTCTGCCTCCTGGGTTTAAATGATTCTCCTCCTTCAGCTTCCCTAGTAGGAGTAGCTAGGACTACAGGCATGTGCCACCACACCCAGCTAATTTTTGTATTTTTAGTAGAGACAGGGTTTTACCGTGTTGGCCAGGCTGGTCATGAACTCCTGACCTCAGGTGATCCACCCACCTTGGCTTCCCAAAGTGCTGGGATTACAGGCGTGAGTCACTGTGCCCGGCCTGGAATATTTCTTGATGATCAGGAATTGGTTCTACTTTCTGGGAGTTGATCCCTAGAGCATTTTCAAATTATAGAAAAAAAAACAAAAAAACATTTTACGCCAAGTGCAATGGCTCAGTCCTGTAATCCCAGCACTTTGGGAGGCTGGGGCAGGAGGAACACTTGAGGCCAGGAGTTTGAGACCAGCCTGGCTAACATAGCAAGACCCCAACTCTACAATATGAAAATAAAACCGGCTGGGTGCAGTGGCTCACGCCTGTAATCTCAGTTTTTTGGGAGGCCGAGGTGGGTGGATCACGAGGTCAGAAGTTCGAGACCAGCCTAGCCAGCATGGTGAACCCCACCCCCCCGCCCCCCATCGCTACTAAAAATACAAAAAATTAGGTGGGCATGATGGCGTGCGCCTGTAGTCCCAGCTACTCAGGAGGCTGAGGCAGGAGAATTGCTCGAACCTGGCAGGCGGAGGTTACAGTGAGCCGAGATTGTGCCATTGCACTCCAGCCTGGGTGACAGAGTGAAACTCCATCTCAAAGAAAAGAAAAAAAAAAAAACAAATTAGGCACGGTGGTGTGCATCTGTAGCCCCAGCTACTCAGCAGGCTGAGGTGGGAGAATTGCTTCAGTTCAGGAATTTGAGGCTGAAGTGAGCTATGATTGTGCCACTGCACTCCAGCCTGGGTGACAGAGTGAGACCCTGTCTAAAAAAATAAAAACTTATTTTTCCTACTCTCATACACTACTCAACACTTCTGACATCAGTTGTGTGTGTGGGTTTTCCCTACACACCAAGAAATTCTCCGCTAGATACCATTTGGGTGTCTAATAATCTAATTCATTCAGACACTAGCTACTTGGAGATAGCATCAGCTCCCGTAGGTTAAAGGCGCAGTTCCAGAGGACTGCCCCCACTTCAGATGCCAATCATAAGCCCCATGTTATGACCTGTTGTGACCTGTGCTCCTGATTGACTGGCTCTAAATCAGGGTTCCTATGACCCCCTCCTCAGGTTCGATTAGAACTCAGAGAAACACTTATCTTTTACTCATTTATTATAAAAAATACAAATGAATAGCCAGATGGAAGAGATACATATTGTAAGGTATGAGAAGAAATGTGGAGCTTCCATGCCCTTCCTTGGGCAACACACTACAGGAACCTCAAAATGTTCAGCTATCTGGAAGCTTCTGTGAACACTGCCCATTTTGGTTTGTATGGAGGCTTCATTACACAGGCATGATTGATGAAATCCTTGGCCACTGATGATGAAAAGAAACTTCATCCCCTTCTTCCTCCCCAGAGGTTGGGGGTGAGATGGGGCTGAAAGTCCCAACCTTTTAATCCTGCTTTGGTCTTTCTGGTGACCAACCTCATTCTAAAGCTAGCTAGCAGCTGCCAGCCAGTCACCTCATTAGCATACAAAAGACTCTTACTATCTGGGAGATTACAAGAGTTTTAGGAGCTGTGTGCCAAGAACTAGGGGCAGAGACCAAATACATATTTCTTATATCATAATATCATAGCGTTGTTCTTTTAAGTTCTTGGTGACACCCTCTGGACCCTTGGGTCTAACCTCGGACATCTCTCCTTTTTGATAGAAAATGGCCCATGTTTGCAGCTGAGTGACATTCTCAGCCTTTTTCTGCCTGTAGATGATTGGGGGCTCAGAAACCGCCTTTCTTTTGAGCTATTCTTTATTGCTTTGAGTCCAAGCAGGCACAATTTCCTTAAAAATATGTTTGGTTTCTTATGACTCTAGGTGGAATTTATTCCATGATCCGAAAGCCATGAGCCGCCAGGAGGCCAAGACAGACCTCTGTCTACACTGGGCACATCAAGCTATTGTGAGTCACTACCCTTGTGATTCATAGAAATCCATTTGTGTAGGCAATGGAATCTACTAAGTACTGCCTTAACTCTTTGTGGGGTCTTAAGGAATTTACTGCCACACATGGATTTCCTCTTTGTCTTAAGCATGTTTTACTTTGAGAATTTTTTACTGGCTGAAGAGACTGAGGATGAGAAACAATTTTATTTCACAATCAAGTAAGTCCTGGGCACTCTAGATTTCCTCTAAATTCTACCTGTGGACTGAAAAGTTCTCTCTAGTTCCTCTCTCTTACCATGTATACCATGGGTCTTATCATATGCAGCTAAAGGAGGCCAAATAACACTTTCAGCATTCTGCTGGACGTTTTAGCTACAGCTACAACTGTATCTAAGAGAGGTCCATTTTCCCCTCTTCCACGTTACTGCAGGCAAGAGTGTTGCCAATTTGCTATCATCTGAATGTCTGTGTTTCCCTCAAATGTATATGTTGAAATCCCAGTCCCCAAAATGATGGTATTAGGAGGCAGGGCTTTTGGAGGTGATTAGGTCAAGAGCGTTCTTCCCTTAGGAAAGGGATTAGTGCCCTTAAAAAGAGACTACAGACCCTCTTACCTCTTCACCTTGTGAGGACTGAGTGAGAAGATAGCCGTCTATGAACCACAAAGTGGACTCTCAGCAGACACTGAATCTGTCAGCTTTTATTCTGGACTCCCCAGCCTCCAGAACTGTGGGAAATAAATTTCTGTTGTTGATAAACCACCTAGTTTACTATATTTTGTTATAGCAGCCTGAATGGGATAAGACACAATTGTTTCACTGTACAAAACAATGACTACCCACTTAACAGCTTCCAATAAGAAGTTCCTCCCTGCTTTTCCAGCCTCCACTCACAGTTTGTTTGCAGCCCCTCCAGGCTTCATCAACAATTTTCCAGCTAGGTTTTCAGCCTTCGCCCACTATCCAGTTCCAAAGCCAATATCATACATTTAAGATTTTTGTTGTTTGTTTGCCTACCCTTAGGATTTTGTTACTGCAACATTGCAGTTCTAGGTGGCAATTTCTGTTTAGGTTATATGTTGCCATATAACTAGTCACCCCAAACCTTAGTGACTTAAAACAACAATGATTTATTATTTTTTAAAATGATTCTGTAGGTTGGCTGAAAGATTCCTCTGCTAGTTTCACCTGAGCTCACTTGTTTGATTATTCAAGGGAGTTGGCTGAAAGCTAGGCTCATCTCTGATCCCTGGGACAGAGGGGGCTCTCTTTCCATCTGGGAGGAATACCAGGAGCTGTGATTCATTGGGAGCCACTAAGGTTACCACCTACCCTCACCTTTAAAGGACCAGCATTACTGATAGCAGCCTTTTCAGTAGTAGCAGGAGAAGCCAGAGGGCAGTGAAATGATATTGTCAGTGCATTGAAAAAAAAAAACAAAAAACAGCCAACCTAGGATTGTAGACTGGATGGAAATATCTATCAAGAATGAGGACAACATAAATGCATTTTTAGATGAGTAAAGCTGAGAAAGTTTGCCACAAGCAGATGCTCACTAAAGGAAATTGTAAAGAATAAGCTTCAGGCAGATGGAAAGTAATTCCAGATGGAAAATCTGAGATGCAAGATGGAACAAAAAGCATGTGAAACAATAAAGAAATATATTAAGGAGTTACAAATATGATAGAGTTAATATATATTCACCACAATATGCAAGTTGGAAGCAGAGTTAATAGAGTTAATAGTGTTCTAAGTTACTTTGTTTTTGTTACTGTCCAGTAGACGATGCCTATTGATTAACATTAGGCTTTATTAAGTAGGTATGCCAGGATTTTTTAAAAATGTAGAATGAGTTGAAAAAATATAAAGCAAAAAATAATATGGTTGATGTAAGTCAAAATATGTTACCAATTACATTAAATGTAAATGAACTAAATGTTCGAATTAAAAGATAATGCATTTAAGCAGTATAACTTAATTACCTAATCCAAACATACAGTAAACATATATTAACTGAAATGTAAGGGGAAAAAAAGAGAGAAATCCACAGCCACAGCAGAAGGTTTTAGCATACACCCCTGAGTGATAAATTTAGCATATAAGAATTAGATAAGCTATAAAATCTTTTAATAGCATGACTAATAAACTTGACCTAATAAACATAGCTAGAAAACTGCACCCACTAACACATTTTTCCCTAGCATACACAGAACATTTATAGCAAAGGAAAAAAATACAAGGTCATACAATAAGTCCTAATAAATTGTGAAGAACTGAAATTTTACAAAGCTTGGTTCAGTTGCAATGCAAGTAAGCTAAAAATAAATAATAAAAATAAGTAGGAAAGCTCATAGTTTTAGAAATTAAAAAATATACTTCAACATAAAACACAGGTCAAAGAAGGAACTGTATTAGAAATTAGATAATATTTTGAACTGAAAACTAGTACATATTTAGTTGCTTGTAGAAGGTAGCTAACACATTTTATAATAAAAAATTTTAAATCTTAAAAATATATTAGACAAGAAGAGTGGCTGAAAATGAATGAGCTAAGCATCTGTCACAAATCAGAATACAATCAGCAAAATACCCCCGCCCCCAGAAGTTAGAGACAGGAAATAAAGTAAAGAAATAAATAAAATAGACAACAAATGAAGACATAAGAACATAAAAATAAGGTATAAATAACCAATGACAGGGATGAAAATGAGTTTCCACTTCTGATGCTGTAGTTATTTTACAAGTAAAAAGATGATAATATTAGCAACTTTTTTCTAAAATACCTAAAACTCTAGACCTTAAGCTAATGCCCTCATTTCTTACTTTGCTGAGAAACTTGAAATAATCAGAACGTCCACAGTCCTCTACTACAGAACCTACTCCCGTGCAAGTATTCTCATCTATACCCATGTATTTCCTGCCTGTTAAATATAATAGATTTTTCCATGCTTCTATCTAAACCCAATCCCAGCCAAGGGCAGTGGCTCATGCTTGTAATCCCAACATTTTGAGAGGATGAGGCACGAGGATCACTTGAGCCCAGGAGTTCAAGAACAGCCTGGGCAATATAGTGAGACCCCCATCTCCCCCAAAATTTAAAAATTAGCTAGATGTAGTGGCATGCAACTGTAGTCCCAGCTACTTGGGAGGCTGAGGTGGGAGGATCGCTTGAACCTGGAAGGTCCAGCCTGCAGTGAGCCATGTTTGTGCCACTGCATTCCAGTTGGGGTGAGACAGCGAGACCCTGTCTCAAAAACAAACAACACCCCCTCAAAACATAATCCTTCTATTTTTGCACTGCATCCTATCCTTCTCTTCTAGTTAAGGACATTTGTTTACTAGTTCTCTCCTCTTTGCTACAATAGTCAGTATTTTACTCTTTTACCAAGTTATTTCCATCAACATTCAAACTTCTTCCTCCAGTTACTCATTTCCATATTTCTTCAAATGTTTATCTATATTCTCTCATTATGTCCTCTCCTTCCATTCTGTCTCCATGCACTCATGCCTTTTCTCCTACTACTCTATCAAAATAGTTCTTTTTATGGGCACGAATAACCTTGCTAAATCTAAGGTCAACCTCTATCACCATCTTACCTAACCTATCAACAGCATTTGACAGAATAAGGGTAAGTTTTTTCTGTTTTCTAGAAATACACTTTTCTTTGGCTTCCAAGATAGGGCAGTTGCCGGATTTCCCACCTATCTCATTGTCTGCTTATTCTTTGTCCCTTTTGTTGATTTTTCCTCTTCTCCCCAAACTCTTAATGTTGGAGTTCAACAAGGTGAACACTTGGTTCGCCTCTTCTTATTTCTTTTTTTTTTTTTTTTGAGATGGAGTCTTGTTCTGTTGCCCAGGCTGGAGTGCAGTGGCGCGATCTTGGCTCACTACAAGCTCCCCCTCCCGGATTCACGCCATTCTCCTGCCTCAGCCTCCCTAGTAGCTGGGACTACAGGTGCCTGCCACCACGCCTGGACAATTTTTTGTATTTTTAGTAGAGATGGGGTTTCACCGTGTTAGCCAGGATGGTCTCGATCTCCTGACCTCATGATCTGCCTGCCTTGGCCTCCCAAAGTGCTGGGATTAAAGGTGTGAGCCACTGCACCTGGCCTCCTCTTCTTATTTCTATGTACACATATTTCCTTGGCAGTATCATCATTACCATTAATTTAAAAATACCATCTATATGCCAAGAACTCCCAAATTTCTACGTCTAGTCTGGACTTTTCTCCCAATTTCCAGATTCAACTGCCTAGTTGATAGCTCTACCTGGCTTCATGACAGAAACCTCAAACTCAACACATACCAAAAGGAACTTTGGATTTCATCTGCCAAACCATTCTTCTAGCCACACATGTAAAAAAAAAAAAATAGAGTTGGTTTTAATTCCTCTTTTATTTCCTCCTCACACCACACATCCAATTCATCAGGAAATTCTGTTGTCTTAGTCTTCAGATATATCCAGAATCTAACCGTTACTCACCACTTCCACGGTTTACCTTACCTGAACCACTATTATCTTGCACCTGGGTTATTGTAATAGCTTTGTAACTGGTCCTGCTCTTTTCATGTCTGCCTTCCTATAGTCTATTCTCAACAAGGCTTTAAGAGTGGTCCCTTTAAGGTGAAAATCATGTCATGCCATACTTCTGCTCAAAACCCTGCAGTACCCCATTTCACAATTCCTTCAGTGGTCTACAAGTCTCCATACGATTTAGCCCTTTAGCTCTTCTGACCACCTCACCTATTGGTCCTCTCATTGCTCACTCCAGACTAGCTACACTGGCCTCTTTGCACATATTCTTGTTATCCACATGGCTAATGCCCTTATCTCTCTTTTTTTTTTCTTTGAGACAGTCTCGCTCTGTCGCCCAGGCTGGAGTGCGGTGGCTCGATCTTCACTTACTGCAAGCTCCGCCTCCCGGGTTCACGCCATTCTCCTGCCTCAGCCTCCTGAATAGCTGGGACTACAGGTGCCCACCACCACATCCGGCTAATTTTTTGTATTTTTTAGTAGAGGCAGGGTTTCACCGTGTTAGCCAGGATGGTCTCGATCTCCTGACCTCGTCATCCGCCTGCCTCGGCCTCCCAAAGTGCTGGGATTACAGGCATGAACCCCCGCACCTGGCTGCCCTTATCTCTTTAAAATATTTTCTTAGCTGTTACTTTTCAATAAGACCTTCTCTTACCACATTATTCCACTGTACCTTCCCAAATTATCCCTGGATCTCCCTGTCCCGCTTTCTGTTCCATTTAAAAAATTCCATAGTACTTTTCACTTTCTAATACCTGGAATAAGACTTGTGAATTGTATTTAATTTTACTTTTTGTCTCTTATTGATAGAATTTTATCTCCACAACGGCAAGGACTCTGGTTTGTTTTGTTGTTGTGGAAATGTGCCTAACACACTGTATGTGATCAATAAACATTTGTTAAGAGGATGAATGAATGAAATATACAAATCCCTACAAAAATCAAGACCATATATATTTTATAAAGGGCAATACATCATGACCAAGTTAGGTTTGCTCTAGGATTGCAAGATGGTTTAACATTAGAAAAATCAACGGATGTAATCCACCACATTCAATCTCTTTTTTTTTTTTCTTTGAGATGGAGTCTTGCTCTGTCGCCCAGGATGGAGTGCAGTGGCACAATCTTGGTTCACTGCAACCTCCGCCTCCCGGGTTCAAGCAGTTCTCTGCCTCAGCCTCCCAAGTAGCTGGGACTACAAGTGAGTGCCACCATGCCTGGCTAATTTTTGTATTTTAGTAGAGAGGGGGTTTCACCATGTTGGCCAGGCTGGTCTTGAACTCCTGACCTTGTGATCCACCTGCCTTGGCCTCCCAAAGTGACATTCAATCTTTACAGAAGGTACACCACATTATTTTCTTGATAGATTAAAACAAAGGACATGTTTGATGAAATTCCACATCCTTTTATAAGAATTTAGAAAATACTTTCAGCAAGCTAATAATAAATGAAACTTTCTTATGTTTATCAGGGCATCTAACAAATCTATAGCAAATGTTATACTTAGCGATGAAAAATAAAAACTTTCCCTTTGGTCAGAATGAGACAAGGACATCTACTATCACCACTTCTATTGTACCAGAGGTTCAAGCTGGAGCATTAAGACAGGAAAAATAAATAAAAAGTATTAAGATTGGTAAGGAAGAAACAAAACTGTAGCTCTTTGTAAATAATATAATAATTTACATAGAAAATGCAAATGACTTATAGAGAAGTTATTAGAATGAATTAAAGAGTTTAGCAATTTTGCTGAATACAAATTTAATGAGCAATATTTACTTACATTTTGTGTGGTAGCTAGAATGAGAAAATGAAAGAAAAAGGATATTTTTAACATGAACATTTAAACATACCTAGAAATTAATGGTTTTAAAAATGTGTAGGAGACCTTTATGGAGAAAATAATAAAACTTTATTGGGCATCTAAGAAAATAAAGAAATGAAGAGATATACCATGTTTGTGGATTAGAAGATTTAGTATTACTTAAGCATACCAATTTTCTCTAAATTGAACTACACGTTCCTTTCAATCCTTATATAAGTTACAGCAGATTATGTATTTAAATTGATTCACTACTTCTAAAATATATGAAAATACAAATGAAAATGCAAAAACCCCACTAAAAACATTAAGTATAACATTTGCTGTTATACTTCTGAAGAAAAGTATATGATATAAACTATGGCATTTACATAGTGTGGCATTGATACAGGGAGAGATAAACAGACTGATGGAATAGAGACCCCAGAAATAAATATGCTTATTTAGAAAATTTTTGTGAGTAGGGTCACTTTGTATATCAGTGGGGGAAAATGGGCTTTTTGAATGATAGTTCTGGGACTAGTAGATATCCATATGGAAAAAGGTAAAAGTTGAGGCTTACCTCATATCATACATAAAAATCAATTCTAGGAGGCTAAGAGAGCTAAATGTGAAAAGTAAAATTATACATCCCATAGAAGATAGAAAGACTTCAATGACCCAAGAGCAGGGAAGAATTTCTTAATCATGTAGGAAAAAAGTTGACAAACATAACATTATAATAAAATTAAAAACTTTGTTTATGAAACAGCATCATAACGAGAGTAAAAAGACAAAACACAGAGTAGAAAAAAATAGTTGCAACATGTATTACCACAAAAGGCTAGTATCTTGACTATGTTAAAAATTCCTACAAATCAATAAGGCAAGAACTGAGAATCCATAGAAAAAAATGAGAAAACCCCTACATAAATGAGGCACTTCACACAAAAGGAAATAAAAATGTCAATAGACACATGAAAAAGTCTCAACTTAATTGGTGGTGACAACCAAAATGAGCAATTGAGGCATAAGTTTCAAATCATTGAAGGTTATTGAGCCAGCGTGATGGTGTGCCCAGGAAAATCACAAGTCATTGAAGTCTGGGGCTGTTTCTTCCAAAAAGATTCTTAAGAGGTTCAATATTTATTCATTTTCCTTAAAAATGCGGGGGATGGCAGTGAGACAACTGATTGCATACTTGTGAAACTTTAATTAGTGTCCAGAAAATCTACGTTTTACATAACATAAGGTGAACATTTGAAGAAAAAGAGAATGGAAGAAGCAGATGGCTCAGGGAGGAGTGAAAGAACGATTAATCTCATCTATCTCAGGGAGAGGTGAAGGAATGATTAATCTAATCTTTGTTCTTTATCTGGGAAAATAAGTTAGTAGTCTTTTGAAAAAGCTGGTTTTTATTTAGCCCTTAGAGAAGAAAACCCATGACTGTTATCAAGGGAGGGGATATAATGAAGCATGTTCAATTTCCCATGCCATCATGGCTGTGAATTTAGCCTCCAAAATTTCTCTGGGGGTATCCTTGGCCAAGAGGGGATCCATTCAGTCATTTGGCAGGGCTCAGAATTTTATTTTTGTTTCTTAGTGGTCAAGGGAATGTGCTTAAAAGCCACAAATAGAATCTACATTGTGAGGACTAAACTCTGATTTTTTTTTTTTTTTATCTTGCCCAAATTCCTATCTAAGGTGTCTGGGAAGTCATGCCCTACAAATCATAAATTCTCATCAGATGGGTTTTATTTAACCCTATATATTGACTTACTTTCCAACCTGACTCTGGCATACATTATGAGACTAGGAAAAAAATAAAAATATGTTACCCCAAAACATGTTTCTTTGCTATATTTTGAAATGGCCCTGCAAAGCTGTTCTTTGTGGGGAAAAATTGCATCTGTAAAGAATCTTTGTTAATATAGCTAGATCTTTTTCTTCCAGACCCTCCCAATCCTAAAGAGATTAACTAAGATCTGAGTAGACAATATTTGTCATCTATTGCCTCTAAGGGCAGCCATATAAGACTTCAAAAGAACTTTGGTTCTCTACAATCTTTATCTTAACCTGAACATTCCCTTTCTAAGAATCCCAGGTCTTTAGACAAACTCAACCAATTGTCAGCCAGAAAATGTTTAAATTCACCTGTAACCTGGAGGTGCCCCACCCCCGCCCCGCCCTGCTTTGAGTTGTCCTGCCTTTCTAGACCAAACCAATGTATTTATTTTCTTTTTCTTTTTCTTTTTTTTTTGAGATGGAATTTCTCTCTTGTCGCCCAGGTTGCAGTGCAGTGGCGTGATCTTGGCTCACTGCAACCTCCACCTCCTGGGTTCAAGTCATTCTTCTGCCTCAGCCTCCCAAGTAGCTGGGATTACAGGCACCCATCACCATGCCCAGCTAATTTTTTTGTATTTTTAATAGAGACAGGGTTTCATCATGTTGGCCAGGCTGGTCTCAAACTGCTGACGTAAGGTGATCCACCCGCCTCGGCCTCCCAAAGTACAGGGATTACAGGCGTGAGCCACTGTGCCCAGCCAACCAATGTGTTTGATTGATGTCTCATGCCTCTCTAAAATATATTAAACCAAGCTGCCCCCCGACCACCTTGGGCACATGTTCTCAGGACAACCTGAGAGCTGTGTCATGGGCCATGGTCACTTATATTTGGCTCAGAATAAATCTCTTCAAATATTTTACAGAGTTCGACTCTTTTCATCGACAATTCTATTTTATTTTATTTTTATTTTTAATTTTATTTAATTTTATTTTATTTCGAGACAGGGTCTCACTCTGTTGCCCAGACTGGAGTGTAGCAGTGCGATCTCAGCTCACTGCAACCTTCCCCTCCCAGGCTCAAGCAATCCTCCTGCCTCAGCCTCCCAAGTGGCTGAGACCACAAGCATGTGCCATCACACCCAGCTAATTTTTTGTATTTTTGGTAGAGATGGGGTTTCACCATGTTCCCCAGGTTGGTCTGGAACTTCTGAGCTCAAGTGATCCACTGGCCTACGTCTCCCAAAATGCTAGCATTACAGACATGAGCCATTGTGCCTGGCCAGAATCTACATTCTACGTAAGTTCTTTAGGAAAAAATTTTTTCATTTTAAAGTTTAAGAACTATCTTTCTTTCAATCCATGAATTGTTAAAATCTTTGTGGCATAAGTGTTTTTTCCTTCTTTGCGTAATTTACTTATAAATGGTCAGAAATGAAATTACTGCATCAAAGGTATAGAAACATTTTTAATAAATCTGAGAGGCAGCATTGGCATAGCTGAGTGTGGGGTGAGATGATAGGGAAATGAGGAGTTAGAGGGTGTAAATGAAGGAAGCAGCAGGATGTTAAGTTGGATGTGAATGCATCTGATTCTCCTGGAAAGAATATGGTCCTTCTTTAGACAGGTCCTTTACCTCCATTCTGGCTTGGCCCTCCTCAGACCTCTCAGATCTATACTCTTTACACTCTGGAAGATGTGAAGAATAGTTCACATGACAGAGAACTATTCTAAGAGACTTTAAAAACAATAATTTGATTATACATTCTAGTGGGATATATCTTAAGGACAAATATAATGGGAGGAAATTTAAAATGGTTATAGTATTCATATCATCGGCAAGTACTGGCATTCCTTCTCCAAGACAGCTGTGGGTGTATTATAGGATAAAGTAAATCAGTAACAGTATGCTATTCTAATGTAATTGTCCAGTGGGTTCCTCCTGCCTGCTGCACAGACAAAATCAATCCACTGAGACCGTAGCATTGCAGCAAAGAGTTTAACTGACTTGAGGCCAGCCACGAGGGAGACAAGAGTTATTACTCAAATCAATCTCCTTGAAGGCTGGGAGGTTAGAATTTGTCAAGGATAGTTTGGTGGGACAGGGGATGGGTGCTGCTCATTGGTTGGGGATGCCATCTTAGGGCCGTGGAAAATGGTCCTCGTGTGCTGTGTTTGCCTCTAGGTGGGGGCCACAGGACCCCACAGTGGAGTCATGAGTCACAAGTCCAGGTGGGGTTAGTTGGTTGCTAGAATGCAAACATCTAAAATACATCTCAAAAGACCAATCTTAGGTTCTCCAATAGTGATGTTATCTATAGGGAGCAAGTAGGGAAGTCACAAATCTTGTGACCTCTGACCACATGACTCCTGAGTCCTCAGCATTAAGGGATTATAGAAATTATGCCTATATTTTAGCAGAATTCAGGCCCCTCCCATGATCCTAATCTTGTGACCTTTCATTAGTCTTACAAAAGTAGTTTTTAGTCCCTGGGCAAGGTAGGGGTTAGTTTTAGGAAGGGACTATTATCTTCCTTGCTTTCAAACTTAAACTATACTTTTCCCCAAATTAACTTGGCCTACCCTGGGAATGACCAAGGACAGTTTGGAGATTAGAAGCAAGATGGAGTCAACCATGTCAGATTTCTCTTAGTGTCATCATTTTGCAAAGGTGTTTTCACTAATTGTATTTTTCTGTGTCATTGACAGTCAGTTTTACTGGTATGGGAGAAAGGACATATTTAAGATAGAAAAGTTTAAATAAACCCTTCACTTCTGAATTTGAATTGGAAGTATCAATATGTTCTCATGACATTTTATGTAAAAAAAAAAAAAACACTTTTCTAGTTCTGTCTGTGGAAATACTGAGAAAATAATGATCAAGCTCATAGCAATAAATATCCCCAGCAGCTGGACTGTGATAGTGCAATTTCATTTCCCACTATAAGGAAACAAAGTTACTTGAAGAAATGACTGATTCCAGGTCTGGGTCAGGAACTGTACTGGAAGAGCCTGAATATCTTTCTGGATCAGAGAGCAAAGATGAAAGGAAGAGACCAAAGATTACCAAGTCATGTTAAAACGACCCCAGGAAACAACCTGAAGAAGCTTCCCTTGGCTAAAATTTAGACAATTTTAACATTATTAAGAGGCTGGGCGCAGTGGCTCACGCCTGTAATCCCAGCACTTTGGGAGGCCCAGGTGGGTGGATCACCTGAGATCAGGAGTTTAAGACCAGCCTGGCCAACATGGCAAAACCCCATCTCTATTAAAAAAACAAAAATTAGCCAGGCGTGGTGGCATGCACCTGTAATCCCAGCTACTTGGGAGGCTGAGGCAGGAGAATCGCTTGAACCCAGGAGGCGGAGGTTGCAGTGAGCCGAGATCGCACCATGCACTCCAGCCTGGGTGACAGAGTGAGACGCCATCTCAAAAAAAAAAAAAAATTATTAAGGATAGTAACTGCAATGGATTGAAACACATAAAATACGTTAAAATCCACAAGTTCATAATAATACAGAAAAAAGGCAACTTGAACTATTGTCCATTGGTCTCCCTTGGAGAATGCTAGTGAACCAGCTCATTTATGTAAAAACCAGTAAACAAAGGAAAATAATCAAGAATGTATCTGATGGTCCTATGTGAGCTGTACCACTGGATAACTAAATGGTAGTTGAGGGGAATTCCATAGACCAAATATTTGTGTTCCCCCAACATTCTTATGTTGAAATCCTAACCCCCAGTGAAATGGCCCTTGGTAGGGGATTTGGTCTGGAAGGGGGTCATGAGTGGGATTAACGTCCTTCATAAAAGAAGCCCTAGAGAGCTAATTCACCCACCCGTGCCATGTGAGGACTCACTGAGATGAAGGCCATCTATAAGCCAGAAAGTGGGCCTTCATCAGTCATTGAATCGCTAGCACCTTGATCTATGAATTTCCAGCCTCCAGAACTGTAAGAAATAAATTTCTCTTGTTGATAAGCCACCCTATCGGTGGTATTTTTGTTGTAATAGCCCAAGCTAAGACAGACAAATTTCTCTTTATAGGATTACTCCAGCTAATAAATGGAAATAATTGATACAATATCATCACTTTGCATCTCCTAATGCATTAAAGGGTCTGTGTATTTATCATCAGTGTCTGCCAACATCACTCAAAGAGAAATGACTTGATGTTATATTCTTCTGATGGAAGCACGTATCACCACTTATGAAGCACTCTTGAAAAAATTCATCCTCTTTGTGATCAAACCCCTAGATCCAACCTATCCTTCACAAGAAATTACAAAAAAAAAAAAAAAAAAAAGAGTAACATGTTAAAACACCATGGAGAGCCGGGCGCAGTGGCTCATGCCTGTAATCCCAGCACTTTGGGAGGCCAAGGAGGGTGGATCATCTGAGGTCAGGAGTTTGAGACCATCCTGGCCAATATGGTGAAACCCCGTCTCTACTAAAAATACAAAAATTAGCCAGGCATGGTGGCACATGCCTGTAATTCCAGCTACTTGAGAGGCTGAGGCAGGAGAATCACTTGAACCCTGGAGGTGGAGGTTGCAGTGGGCAGAGATCGCGCCACTGCACTACAGCCTGGGCGATAAGAGTGAAACTCTCAAAAACAAACAAACAAGCAAAAAACAAAAACAAGCAAACAAACAAAAAACACCATGGGGATATAATGAGAACATCCAGACTGGGAAACTCTATATGGTACATCACCCTGTTTTCTTCATCAACAATGACAAAAATTCAATGAAATAAAATGATGAAAGAGGATCCTATAGATTATAAGAGACTTAGAGACATCATAACCAATTGGCATTGGTGAGCCTTATTGGAACCTGATTCAAATAAACAATGTGTAAAAATGAAAATGCACACATTAATGCATTATGAAATAATTAGAAGTAGGAACACATACTAGATAGTTGATGATATTGTGGAATTCAATTTTGAACAATTATAATAATGGTTATTTTTAAGAGTATTGTTAAGAGATACATACTAAAAATTTTATGGATAAAATTTAAAGAGAAAGAATCATCCTAGAAATAAAGAAATCACCACAAATATGAAAGAGGTATCATTTATTTCAGCAAAATTTTGTTCCCTCCTGAAACTGCCTTTGCAAAAATTATAACAGTGAGAAAAATGTAACTAACTGACTCCATCTTGCATCCAGCCTCACAGGCTGGCTCTCTACTCATTCCTGGGCATAGGCCAAGTTAACCACGGGAGGAATTTAGTTTATAGTTTAACTTTGAAGCAAGGAGGATAATAGTCCCTCCCTAATACTGACTCCCTCCTTGTTTAGGGACAGAAACTGCCTTTGTAAAACTAATGAAAGGCCATGCGATTAGGATTATGATAGAGGCCTAATTTCTGTTAAGATCTATGCATAGTTGAATGGTAACTAGTCATTGTTTACTGTTCAGGAGTCGTGTAGGGGTGGTCACAAGATTCATAACTTCCCTAATTGACCCTATAGATAACATTGCTCTTGTAGAACCTAAGATTGGTCTTTTCAGATGTTTTTCAGACTTTTGCATTGTGGTGACTGACTACCTGGACTCATGACTCATGACTCAACTACTATTCCCGTGGCTTCCACCCAGAGGCTGACTCTGCCCAAGGACTGTTTTCCACACCCTATATGATTGCATCCCCAACCAATCAGCACTCACCATGCCATAGCCCCCTGCCTACCAAACTATCCTTGTAAAACTCTAGCCTCCAAGATTTCAGGGAGGGTGGTTTGACTAATTACTCCCATCTTCTACTTGTTTAGCCTTGTGATAATTAAGCTCTTTCTTTACAGCAATGCCCGTGTCTCAGTGAATTGGTGTTGTCTGTGCAGTGGACTAGATGAACCCACCAGGTGACCATACTCCCCATCCCCACTACCACCCCACCCAGAAGCCAGAGTTTATTCTGTTGATTCACAGATGAACAAGCTGAGCCCACTTAGGTGGATGGAGCTTCAACTACAAAAGCTGGGAGGAGGCTGGGTAGGGAATTGTTCCATGTTGTTTTAGTCATCACTTTGTGCTCACATCATGCCCTGTATGAGTCGGCTTTGTCAGCAGTAACAAAATACCATAGGCTGCATGGCTTAGCCAATAGAAACTAATTTCCTCACTATTATGGGGGCTGAGAAGTCCAAGATCAAGGTGCCAGCAGACTCAGTCTCTTTTGAGGGCTCTTTTTGCTGCCTTGCAGATGGCTACCTTCTTGTGGTGCTCTCACATGGCAGAGGAGAGAGAGAGAGAGAGAGATATCTTTTTCTTCCTCTTTTTGTAAGGCCATGGTACTACCACATTACAGCCCCACCCTGATGACATCATTTAACCTTAATTATCTCCTAAAAACCCTATCTCCAAATATAGTCATATTGAGGGTTAGGGCTTCAGCATATGGATTTTGGAGAAATGCAATTCAGTCCACAGCAGCCCCCATGCAGGACACTCCAGCTCAGTGCTGGGTCCAAGCCAGATCTCTGTGTCGATAGCCAAGTACCTGAGAGGTTCCAGCTACATGAATATTTGCTGGGCTTCATGACAGCCCATATGGCTTTGCACTGTCTGCCAGAGCTTGGCTGAATTAATTAGATCAAATCAAAGAAGAGAGCCTGATAGGATATTGCATTTTGCTAGTCCTTTCCATCACAAGACCAAATACTGAGTGCAATTAATCAGTCACATGACAAAAATGGAGAAGGTTGTTTTTGTGTGTGTGTGTGTCATTTAGTTTAATTTTGTAAAAGCTTTTTCTATGAAGGCAGTTTACAAACATTTAACTCACCTGCTTTTAAAAGTAACAAAAATAAACATGGAAACAAATCTAATGAAAGAGCAGATTCTAGCAGGAATGCTTCAACATTAGGAGTGGTTGAAAGGCAGGGGGAGGAGGAAAGGGGCAAGAAAGACAAAAGAAATAAAGAGAAAAGGAACAATAACAAAAGAGGAGGCACAGGGCCAGCCTGGAAGAAGAGGGAGGGAATTGCATGAGGAAGGAGATCCAGAGAGCTCCATGGAGAAAGAGCAGACACAAGATTCAAGAATAGAACCAACAATCCAGGGAGGCAGGCTGGGAGAGAATGGCTCCAGAGCCCCTGAGATGGGTGTTTCTTAAGCAGCTCTTGTTTCTCTCCGAGAGCATAAAAGATAAAATCATCTTTCCTAATTGTTAGATTGGTTAAATATTGTTCCCACTTAGTTCTTCCTTAGCCCCAAATAATCAAGTAGTCTATTTTAAGTAGAAAAGCTACACGTCTTAAGTGAATGAATTAGTTTTGGACTTTTAGAACCATGTCAACCCAAGTAGAGAACAAAATCAAATAAAGGACCCAAATGCCTTTATCCCTGCAGAGGAAGCTTTTTGATTTGTGGGGCAGACATGCTGGTTGCCCACCCCCATGCCCGCTTCCCAACTATTCTTTCTGCTTATTTGCTAATGGAGCGGTGGTTTTGATTGAACGACAATGTGCCTCACCACAGAGAGAATAAATTACTAAGGGCTTCACCAGTTCGGGCAGTCTTGCTCTCCACTGGCAGTGACTGGACTAGGGGTGGGCAGTGAGTTGTAAGGGGAAACCTGCTCAGAGACTGATGGGAAAGATTTTCTTACTAATAACAGAGTTCCTTCCTGCTCCGGATGCTGTTGTGTGACAGTGTGCTGCTGCAGCCAGATTGTGACCAGGAGTGGCAGTTCCGGAGAACCCCAGAGGTGCCGTCCTTGTGTCCTGGTGCTGCTGAACCACAGAACACATTCTGAAACTCCCTACCTCAAGACATCTTATAATGGGGGACAATGAAACGTCTTATGGCTCAAATCTCCACTGGCCTGGTATTCTGCTACTTGCAACTAAACATACTTAACTGAGCACATTAAGTACAAACAGAACTAAAGGATGTTAGTAGGATTAGGTTCAACCATGATGTACAGAAATCCCAAAACAGCAGTGTGTCAAAGGAGATAGAAGTTTGTTTCTCTATCATATGAGAGTCTGGAAGCAAATCCAGTTGATATGGTCATCAAATGCTCATTCTAGCTTGTTAATCAGCAGCCCGTGGCCTCTTTCTCCAAGGTCACCTGTAGTCTATGTTGGTTGCTCCAGGTCTAGCCACCATCTATTTTTTTCATTCATCAAGAAGGAACAAAGGGAAGAAGGGGCACAGGCATGTGGCTTATGTCAACATATCCAAGAAATAAAGGTCTTCATGGATCAGACCCAGATATCTGGTGTATCTACAGGTTTCTGCATAAGGTATTGAAGGAGGTTCTCCCCACTTCAGAGGCACCCATGGTGTGTCCTTTTGGGAGTACTGACCAGAGGGAGTGTCTGCCTGGCAGGGCTGGTGCCAGGTTGGTAGGTGGTGGAAGCCACAGCAGAAAACTCAGTCCCCTCATTTTTCATACAAGCAGGGTCAGTAGAGTGGGGATGTGAATAAGCGCTGGTGAAGTACCCTAGGGTAGAGGCTTGATGTGGGAAAGGGGAGCATGAGGCCCCAGAGGGAAGCGGCTGCAGAATCACTATCATCAATGTGGCTTCTTTTTACCTACAGGTCAGCATGAACTGGGAAATGGAGGCCACCCAACTATGTGGTCTGAGTTATAATTGATAAAGACCAGGCCGGGCATGGTCACTCACGCCTGTAATCCCAGCACTTTGGGAGGCTGAGGCGGGTGGATCAGTTGAGGTCAGGAGTTCAAGACTAGCCTAGCCAAGATGTCAAAACCCTTCTCTACTAAAAATACAAACATTAGCCTGGTGGTGTGCACCTGTAATCCCAGCTACTGGGGAGGCTGAGGCACAAGAATCACTTGAATCTAGGAGGCAGAGGTTTCAGTGAGCTAATATCACGCCACTGCACTCCAGCCTGGGCAACAGAGTGAGGCCCTGTCTCAAAAAATGAATGATAAAGATGGAGGCATGAGGACAGGAACACAAAGAGGTAGTGAAAGACATGAGCACTGTCAACTTTCCAGCTGCTCTGAGCTCACCCTACTTCCAAAATTAACCCCAATTCTTAGAGGGGTCCCGACAAGGGCGTGGCTGAGGCTGAGATGGTTTCCCTGGTCACTAGAAGATAGCTAAGGAAGCAGAGACCTGGGGCCAAACTCTCTGGACTGTTATAGTTCAACTCCCTGAGCAGATGAGACATAGCAGACAAAAACAGCCCGGTTTGAAGCTGGCCCTTTGGTTTCTTAGTTCTTTGGTCAAGTTACTTAACCTCACTCCAATTCAGAGGAGCACCTCTCTGTGGCAGGATGGGGTTTTCTTTTGCTCTCCTGATTCTTCTCCCCTCTCCTTGACCATTTTCAATCTAGGTGCTGAATGGGTGCACAAGAAGACAGAGAAAAGACCAAAGCTTTGTTTGGATAACTGATTGAAGTTTTGCTGTGAACAGTGGTTATGTTAGCAAGAGGAGGTTTTTTCCTGTAGATGCTCCATGCTGGAGATGCTTCTTCTTGGACCCAATAAAGGCTTGGCAAGGCCTTCCCAGGACATACAGAACTGACACTCGGAACACTGAGGATCTCACGGTGCCCCTCTTGTCTACAAGGGGCAACCAACTCCCATGGGGGAAGAACAGGGTAGAAAGGGCCAGAAGGATCCTGAGTGAGGGGGCCAGAGGATGAGACCAGAAAGAGAAGGATCACTCAGATGCATATGAGGCGACAAGCTGAAAGGTTCTCAATAGGAAAAGAAATGTTTTGCATCATCTTTTTGCCATCTTTTTTCTTTTTTGGTAGTGGACTATTCTTGTACATTCTTGCATATGTTTGTGAATTTAACGAAGGGTTTGCATATCTCAGAGGGAATTAAATGATCTAATGTATCCAAAGCACTAAGCACAGTGCCTGGCACATGGTGAGCAACCAACAAGTGTCAGTTACTGTCTTTCTTTCTTTTCTTTCTTTCTTTTTTTTTTTTTTTTGAGGCAGACTCTGTCTCTGTGGCTCAGGCTGGAGTGCAGTAGCACGATCTCAATTCACTGCAGCTTCCACCTCCTGGGTTCAAGCGATTCTCATGCCTCAGCCTCCTGAGTAGCTGGAATTACAAGCACGTGACACCACGCCCAGCTAAGTTACTGTATCTGGAGTGGAAGAGATCATGGTTCTCATCTCAGTCCTGTGAACTGCATGTCCTCAATGCTTATCTGGGCCTTTGTTTCCTTACCTGTATACTGAGGACTTTGAATGAGGGGATCTCTAAGGTCTGTTTTAGCTCTCATGGCTTTGTGGGATTGGGATGCAGGGCTAGGAAGATGGCGGGGTAATATTATACAGCCAAGATGAGGAAAGCATTTTTGACATGATCTTGCCTGATGGGAATCACTGGGGTGGGTGGGTGGCAGGAGCTCTCGGGGGAACTGAGTTCTTGCTCTGAAGTCCCTCTAAAGGCACCCAGATCCTAACCTGGAGAATCCCAGGGTGAATGTTTCTTCTTGTTCAGAAGGGAAGCTGTGTCTAGTAAATATTCCCCCCATATAGGACATTCTACCAACTGAGGATTTGTTTTTAAGGATCCTCTTTAAAAATGGAAATGTTTTGGGGAAATGATGGTATCATCTTTCTTTTTTTTTTGCCTTGGCCACCCGAGTAGCTGGGATTACAGGCATGCGCTACTATGCCCAGGTAATTTTTGTATTTTTAGTAGAGATGAGTTTTCACCATGTTGGCCAGGATGGTCTTGGTCTCCTGACCTCATGATTTGCCCGCCTTGACCTCTCAAAGTGCTGGGATTACAAGCATAAGCCACCCCACCGGTGTGGTTTTTTTTTTTTTTTTTTGAGACAGAGTTTTGCTTTTGTTGCCCAGGCTAGAGTACAATGGCAGATCTCAGCTCACTGCAGCCTCCACCTCCCGGGTTCAAGCGATTCTCCTGCCTCAGCCTCCTGAGTAGCTGGGATTACAGGCACGTGCCACCACACCTGCCTAATTTTATATTTTTAGTAGAGCTGAGGTTTCTCCACGTTGGTCAGGCTGGTCTCGAACTCCCGACCTCAGGTGATCCACCTGCCTCGGCCTCCCAGAGTGCTGGGATTACAGACATGAGCCACTGCACCTGGTCAGTATCATCTTTTCTAAGAAGAACTGGTTCAGGCTGGGCGCAGTGGCTCACACCTGTAATCCCAGCACTTTGGAAGGCTGCGGTGGGTGGATCGCCAGGTCAGGAGTTTGAGATCAGCCTGGCTAACATGGCGAAAACTCGTCCCTACTAAAAATACAAAAATTAGCTGGGCGTGGTGGCAGGCGCCTATAATCCCAGCTAGTCAGGAGGCTGAGGCGGTAGAATCACTTGAACCCAGGAGGCGGAGCTTGCAGTGAACTAAGGCCATTGCACTCCAGCCTGGGTGACAGAGCAAGACTCCTGTCTCAAAAAACAAAACAAAACAAACAACAACAACAACTGGTTCAATCAAAGAGACTTTCCTTGGAGCTTCAATTGACGCGACTCCCATTTAGAAAATGAGTGCTTTGATATTAGGATGGGAAAGTGGAGGGCAAAGATGAGAGGCCCTGGGGTGAGAGAAGATGTGTGGGAGGAAGTAGGTCTGCCAGGGGCACTTGGTTCTGGGTGGAGAAGGGAAGCCTAAGGGGCCTCCAGCCTATGTTGGCGCCTTGTGGCCATGTAGTAGAGGCGTATCATTTTATGTGGCCTTAGCATCAATTTAAAATTCAAGTCTAGCTTTCTTATGCCAGAGGCAGGGCTCAGTCACCCTTGACACAGTTTCCGGTTCTACACCACACCCAAATGGCTCAAGCCAGTGGCCAAAGATAAGAACTTAGAGACATTCCTCTTGCTTAGCAGACAGGGCTCCCTGCTTGCCCTCTGTTTCTTTAAAGGACCATTCAGGCATTTGCCCTCTAACTTAAAGTGACTCACATCCTATTCCCCAGTATGTAGTCAGTTGCCACTCCTCTTCTCTCTCCCTGCCTGTGTGTGTCCCCTGACTTCTGTGTGTGTGTTTGTGGCCTCCAAGTATGCTGTGTACCCCACAGTGTCTGTAAGTACTAAACACTTAAACTTTCAGATTGTGGTTGTATCACTGAAGTGGTACATGAGAATAGTAGCTACCAGCTAAGTTGATAGAGAAACTGAAAAAGTTTCGTTCAAAACAGGCTGCTGTAAAAAAATAAATAAACAAATTACCACAAACTTGATGGCTTAAAACAGACGTTGGTCAGGCGCCGTGGCTCATGCCTGTAATCCCAGCACTTTGGGAAGCCAAGGTGGGCAGATCACCTGAGGTCAGGAGTTCGAGACTAGCCTGGCCAACATGGTGAAACCCCCATCTCTACTAAAACTACAAAAATTAGCTGGGCGTGGTGGCAGGCGCCTGTGATCTCAGCTACTCAGGAGGCTGAGGCAGGAGAATCGCTTGAATCTGGGAGGCGGAGCTTGCAGTGAGCCGAGGCCATGCCATTGCACTCCAGCCTGGGCGACAGAGTGAGACTCTGTCTCGAAAAAACAAAAACAAAAACAAAACAGATGTTTATTCTCTCACAGTTCTGGAGGCTAGAACTCCAAAATTAAGGTGTCAGCAGAGCCAAGCTCCCCATGAAGGCTTTAGAGAAGAATCCTTTTTTGCCTCTTCCTAGCTTCTGGTGGCCCCAGCACTCCACGACTTGTGGCAGCCTCCCTCTGATCTCTGCCTTTCTCTTCACGTGGCCTCCTTCCCTGTCCATGTCTTTCTGTGTCTTCTTCTCTTGTGATAAGCACATCGGTCATTAGATTTACGGCCTACCCTAAATCCAGGATAATTTAATCTCAAGGTTCTAGCAAATGCATCTGCAAAGACTCTATTTCCAAACAGGGGCACTTCTGAGACTCTGGTTGGACATGAATGTGGGGTGGGACATGATTCAATCCACTATCAGGAGGACCTGGGAAGTGGTGCTGAATGGGGGATGGAACATGCCATCAAGTTAAATGTTTTCTCTAGAACTTGTCTTTCTTCTCTTCTCTTGCCAGGTAGGGTGTGGCTCCTTCTTTCAGAATATCAGGCTTCAGGGGGCAGGACTGGCACCTGCAGATGTTGACCTAGGGAGCTAAGCTCCCTTTCATTGCATGGAGCTGGAACCAGCGAGCAGGCTCTCCTCCTGGCCCCCTCCCCTGCCCCTTCCCCTTCTCCCCTGCCAGCTTGCTTCCCCTGCAGAGGCACCTGATTCTAAGGAGCCTGTGAAGGCTTCATAGGAATTGGGCCATAGAGTGTTTTGAATGTGACAGCCTGGTGTTTGAAGCTTCTGTCTAGGAAAAAAATTACTAGTGGGATTCACTCATGTAAATGGCATTCTTGAATTGTCTAAAAGTTATTGTGAATCACTGACATGACTTGTATGTGATTGGCTCATATACAACCTCTCTACTGAATACTATCTTGAAGATTCCATCTCGACATTCAAAGGCTCAGGTCTGGTGGGCACATTAGTGCATCTCCTTTATGGGCAGCTCAGCAAGCCCAGGGGCAGGGTATGAGATTCTTATTAGCATCTGCCCTCAGCCAGGCAGTGTGCTCCTATGCAGATATGCTGGGTGCTTTCCTTTTATGTAAATGTCTGATCCACAACAGGGCTATCCTCTGACTGCTTTCATCTCCCTCAGATCTTGCAGAGCCCTTTTAAGGTAGGGATCATTTGGCAGCTCTGTCAAAGAATTTGGCCTCCTTATATCAAGAACTAAAAATCCTGACATAGCCCTGAAATTCCTTGAGACAAATAGTTCATATATTTTCAGTTTGATGGTGCATTAATCATGAGTTGCTTTTTTTTTCTTTGAATGTGATAAAAGATCAACTCAAATTAGCTTAAGCACATGAAGGGATTTAACAGGATACTGGATTTTCTTATATAATCAAAGGAGGGGTTGAACAAACAACCAAACACCAAGAAGGGTGAGGATGCGGCTCTATCAAGGAAAGACTTTAATGAGAGACAAACGTCATAAGGAAAAGCTTTGTTTTGCTTTTCTCCACCTGAGGACCCCATTATCACTACAGACTGGCCCAGTTTTTACATCTTGCTGTTCCCACAGTCAAAACAGGACTGACTCACTCTCCCTCTGGTCCCAAGGTAAAATAAAATGCCAGGAAGGGGTGTGATTGGTTCAACCCAGTTGAAGGATTGAAGGAAGGAATTACAACCCAGTTGTAATTCCAAGAGGGAATTACACTTCTTGATCCAAACACCCTCACATATCTGGAGAAGTTGTTTCTTTTGAACATTTATCAAATTATGTTGAGATCTTTGAGTCTAAGTTGTAATCTCTTTTGTCTAATGCAAATCTTGATGATTTTGCTATGTACATGTCTTTTTTTTGTCTTTTTTCTTTTTCTTTTTTTTGAGATGGAGTCTCACTCTGTCACCCAGGCTGGAGTGGAGTGGCACAATCTGGGCTCACTAAAACCTCCGCCTCCCATGGTCAAGTTATTTTCCCATCTTAGCCTCCCGAGTAGCTGGGACTACAGGTGTGCACCACCATGCCCAGCTAATTTTTGTATTTTTTGGTATAGACAGGATTTCACCATATTGGTGAAACTCCTGACCTCAAGTGATCTGCCTACCTCGGCTTCTCAAAATGCTGAGATTACAGGAGTGAATCACTGTGCACAGTCTATGTCTTTTTTGAGAAGATCGATGCTTTGAATGTGATGTTGGCTTCCTTTGATAGAACCATCTCAGCAAAAAAAGTCTTCTATTCCAAGTTTGTTAAAATGGGTCACATATTCTGCTTAAAATCCTGTGATAAGTGCTATTTGTAGAGCATAGTTGGTGTTAGAGATAATCTATAGATTTAGTAAAAACTATAATATTGTGTCTAGCATGAAGAACTATTCTATTGTAAATATACCTTTTACTTGTTGAGGAGCTACAGCTGAGGTTTTAGGGAGGAAACTTGATAAAAGTAGCTCTGGGCTATATCCTCATATTGTAAAAAATAAGAGTGAGCCGATAGAGTCTGGATGTTGTCCCCTCTAAATCTCATGTTGAATTGTTGTCCCCAGTGTTGGAGGAGGGGCCTGGTGGGAGGTGTTTAGGTCATGGGGGAGGTTCCCTCATGGTTTGGTGCTGCTGTCCTTGTGATAGTGAGTGAGTTCATGCCTGCTCCCTCTTCACCTTCCACCATGAGTAAAAGCTCCCTGAGGCCTCTCCAGAAGCTGAGCAGAGGCCATTGCCATGTTTGTATGGCTCACAAAACCATGAACCAATTAAGTCTCTTTTCTTTTCTTTCTTTCTTTTTTTTTTTTTTTTTTTTTGAGACGGAGTCTCACTCTGTTGTCTAGGCTGGAGTGCGGTGGCATGATCTCGGCTCACTGCAACCTCTGCCTCCTGGGTTCAAGTGATTCTCCTGCCTCAGCCTCCCAAGTAGCTGGGATTACAGGCACTCACCATCACGCTGGGTAATTTTTGTATTTTTAGTAGAGATGGGGTTTCACCATGTTCACCAGGCTGGTCTCGAACTCCTGATCTCAGGTGATCCACCCACCTTGGCCTCCCAAAGTGTTGAGATTACAGGTGTGAGCCACTGCGCCCGGCCTAAACCTCTTTTCTTTATGAATTACCCAGTCTTGAGTGTTTCTTTATAGCAGTTCAAGAACAGTGTAACACATGAGCATCGCAGCCTGTGTCCTCCTTCAAGAACACCAATATTGGTTGCAACAGAAAATCAGATCAAATTCTACTATCAAGTTTAGCTTTGTTGCACTTAATCATTATTTAATAGAGCAAAATTATTTCCTTATCCTTCTCATTCTCCATTCCTGGTTCCCTAAGGGAGCTAACACTTCATTTAGGAATATTTATTTGCCTCCTTTGAAGGATAAAGACAAAAGCAGGTAAATTAAGCAAGAAACCTAGATCTCTTGCTCGTCTATAGGGCAGTGTGTGAGGCTTAGAGGCAGACAGGCCTGGATTCAAATGAGACTTGACTACTTAATGTGAGATGCTGAATACAACACTCAACAATGTAAAGTTTTAATTTTTTCATTTGCAAAATTGGGATGATAATATCACATAGAATTGTCTGAGTATTAAAGGAGATCAGCCATGTAAGGTGTTTGGCAGGGCATTACTTGCTGAGGGTCCTATTGGGGTCCAACTATAGTCTGACCTCATTCGCTTTTCTGGGTCATCCAAGTTTCTCTTCTTGGTTCCCTTCACTCCTTCAGCACAGGGAGAGACACCCCACACCCATGTTAGCTACTAGAAGTAAGGCTAATGCCACTTAACCTGCAGCTTCCCTTCTCTCTGTTGTTCTTAGGGGAATAGGAAGTCCTTTTAACTTGGCTGACCTCGTGCAGGGAGAGCTATGAGACAGGGACAGTCTACCTCTCTTATGTGCCCAGATTATCCTTCAAGGAGAGGTGTTGGTCTTGAGCATTATATTCTCCTTTAAGAGCTAGGACTTGGTAGGTGTCCATTTCTCCTTTCTCCCACCTTCCATATTTAATTGTGTGTTCATTCCAAGTACCTTATTTTCTTTGGAGAATGTTTCTTTTTTTTTTTTTTTTTTTGAGACGGAGTCTCGCTCTGTCGCCCAGGCTGGAGTGCAGTGGCGGGATCTCGGCTCACTGCAAGCTCCGCCTCCCGGGTTCACGCCATTCTCCTGCCTCAGCCTCTCCAAGTAGCTGGGACTACAGGCGCCCGCCACCACGCCCGGCTAATTTTTTGTATTTTTAGTAGAGACGGGGTTTCACCGTGGTCTCGATCTCCTGACCTCGTGATCCACCCACCTCGGCCTCCCAAAGTGCTGAGATTACAAGCGTGAGCCACCGCACCCGGCCTGGAGAATGTTTCTTAGGAAGAGGAAAGAGTGTTCATGTCAGAGCACCAGCACAGATTGGGGGCACTACTCTTTGGAATGAGGGGCTGGCTAATCCCATCCATGGCTGGCTCAGTCCCTAGAGGGTGGCAGGAAAGAGAATCAGCTGGAATCATGTAAACACTCAGGCGCCAATCGCCTCATCCAAGAAACTGCTATGAATGTCAAGTGCATCATACTTGCTGAGGCAGGATCAGAGACCAGCCAAACTCTAGGCCATGCCAGCGGAAGGATGAAATAAGACTGTTGTTTCCCCTGATCATTAACATCCGGTTTTTCTGAGGTGACATTTGTCCTAGTGATTGAGGGAAATAAATATGTCTTTGGCCTTCTCTGGTGCTTCATATCAAGCATGGTTTTACAATAGAAGAGCCCAGAGTTGTTCTAATAGAGTATCTATATCAACATAGATGCCAGAAACAAAAATTCATGAGTCAGGGCCTGCGGTTAGGTGAGCATGAACACTGGGTCCTATTTGGCATCTGGGCCTCCAGCATGGTCAAGAATCCTGCCCTTTCCAGGATAGCTGAAGGAATGGCCGTGACCAGCTGCCTCTTGGAAATTCTGATCTAGCTTCCTGAGAATTTGCACAGCCGCTAGGGCAGCAATTTTACCCTGGGACACGCTTCTGAGCTCAACTGTCTTTTGCTGAATACAGTATATGATTCTAGCTGAGGACTCAACCACCAGGCCCAGGGCCAGCGATGATCCTATTTCTGTTAGGAAGAGTCAGGAACACTTTGCCTTTAATCCTGTCTCAGATAACATTCAAATGCTTTAACCCATAAAAATAAATTCAATTCTTTGAGGTCTAATGTGTGTCTGTGTGTTTATATATAGACAATTGGAGCTATATTTCATTATTGGCCTTAATAGAAAAAGCAAGGGCTAAATGTCTGTAAGATGAAGCCTCTAAAGCCATTTTACTCATTTATTTATTTTCACTTTTTTTTTTCTTTTTTAGAGACAGGGTCAGTCTTGCTCTGTGACCCAGGCTGGATTGCAGTGGCGTGATCATAGCTCACTGCAGCCTCGAACTCCTGGGCTCAAGCCATTTCCCACTTTAGCTTCTCTAGTAGCTAGGACTACAGGGGTGCACCACCATGCCTGGCTAATTTTTATTTTTAATTTTAGTAGAGACAGGGCCCCCTTGTGTTGCCCAGGCTGGTCTCAAACTCCCAGACTCAAGCAATACTCCCGCCTCCACATCCCAAAGCGCTGGGATTTACAGGCCTGAGCCACAGCACCCAGCTTCATTTTAAAACCCGTAGTTATCTTGATAATTTGGGGGAAAATGCATTAAGATTTAATAAAATAATGAGATAGATTTTTTAAATTCTAAAGACAGTATTTGGATTTATAGTTATAAATACCATTCAAGCAGGCCTAACTTTATTTCTCAATTAGCAAAACGTAAGAAAACAATTTCTGATGCTTTTGATCCAGATCTTGAATGAAGAGACTTGTCTGCCACAGAATGGGGCTTGGGTTTGTCAGAAGAGATGTTTAGGGACATTTACTGTGGCAAAGCCCATAATTTATGAATTTCTCCGAAGCACCACGTGGTGAATAGGTAAATACTGCTCCAGTACCCCAGGGAGAAATAATGCAATGAGTTAAATTTCTTAAGAGAAGTCAAGCGAAAACCCTTTTTATCTCTAGTTTTTAAATGGTTTTTCTAATCTGCATGCATATATATATATATATTTTGTGCCTTAGTAAATATAGCATAGTGAACATAAGCAACCATTTCTCAGGCGAGCCAGAATCTGAAAGTGTTTTAAGGTCATCCTTTAAAAAAAATCAGTGCCTGTATGTGGAAAATCAACCTTGTAGGTTAGTAGTGGCTGAAAGTTCAGATATATTCACAAACTCAGCCTTTGTTACCTGTATGTTTTTAACAAGTCTGTGTTTTTATATAGCTTACCCCTTAATGATAAAAACTGCGTGCAGAAAAATTTCGTTAAGTTGATGGTACTGGTTGATCAAGTTATAGTTAATAAAAGTAAATGTATACATATATTTATTTAAATAACTATTTTACTTTTTATAAATATATATACTATTTAATTATAAATACATATGTTTATATACTTATTTATTTATGATTACTCCCTTTTATAACATTCAGAGTGTGCTTTGTTATTCAAACCTTTTTCTCTCCCCACCACAGGGCTGTGAGCTGCCCGAGGGCAGCGGTGACATTGCACAGGGCTTTGTATCCTGAGTGCCTAGTTGGGTGCTCCTTATGACTGTGGATTTAAAGCTATGGTTCTCAACCTTGGCTGCACCTTGGAATCCTCAATCGAGCTTTCACAAACACTGATGCCCAGAAAGCTGGTTTAACTGTGTATAGAAAGTTCTGGGTTTTGGGAATTTTAAGAGTTCCCCAGATGATTCTAATATGCAATCAATGTTGGGAACCATGGATTTCAGGAATCAAGTATCCAGCCGCAGAAGTGGCAGCATTACCTCTCTGAGATGCCAG